>NW_005188442.1:37221-38778 GCF_000239375.1 Pundamilia nyererei
ATATGTGTCTTTTTATTTCCGGTCTCCTACACCAAATTCAACAACCCAGGCAAGCAGAACCCAGCAGCCACTCGCACAAAGACGCCCCCACACCCACCAGAGTTTCCCCTATGCTCACGCTGCAGCAGCTTTGCGCTCACACAGTTTATCTGCATGAGCAAACTTAATTTTGCTCATTCAGATCACTTTGGCTTTTGATGAAAGAAGCTTGTCAGTAACAGCAGTCACTGTGTATCAGTGAATGTATCATGTGTGCTTCATGGCTTCTTCTAGTGGACTGATAGCAGAAGTAGAGCAGCTGATTGCAGCTTCCTCTGCCTCACACTGCTGTCTGACTGCATTCAGCTGACACTGAGATGAAGCAGGAAAGAAGCAGCTGATATTTGGACAGCACACATGATGGAAATGATCATTTTAGTTGATGTCCACGCAAATTATTCGTGTTTCCTCTTCAGGTGAAGGTAGAAAGTGTGTGTGAGCTGATGTGGATGTGAATTCAGCAGCATGGATCTGTGTGAGGACAGAGAGGAGGGAGTCCCTCCCTCTAAAACCACTCAAAGGTGAGATGACCATCTCTAACTGTCCATGACTCTTCTCCATGTCACAGCTCAGCACTCACATCACTGCTCCATCATTATTCACAGGAACCAACCTGGGCTTGAACTTGGACCTGAACCCGAGCTTGAGCCTGAAACCAGCTGCGTGTGCTTACAGTGCAACTGCATGAAGTTTTTTATTTGTAGATTCACAAAAAGAAGACAGTTATCTAAGAAAAGGTAAGTTTGTGTCACTATTAAATTATCACTACACTTATTGGCAGTTTATATGCAGTGATATGGCTGTTCGATATGACCAAAATCTCATATCCCGATAACGATATATTCTGTGAATCTCGGGCAACTCGACTTGGGTGAAGTGTTTTCAGCTGGGTGTCATATATCTGGAGTTGAGTTTTTTGAAACTATTTACTTTTATACATGAGTTTTAACGGCTGCTATTTTCTTGCTGTGGGGAAAAGCCTGTTTTAATGTTTGAGTCTAAGGTTTACTTTGAGCACTTGACGGCTCTTTTTTGCTTCTCATCTCTAAATTCTCTCCATACTCTTTCATGTGATTGTTGTGTAGGCGGTAGAAGAAAAAAAACAACAATATTTCGCAACACCATGAAACAAACGATAGACATGAAACGATAGATGTTTTAATTCATCATCCGATATATTTCGTCATCGCACATAGCTCCATGCAGTAAAGAGTTTTATGTTTTTTTTCCTTCTTTTTAGCGTCCATCAGGGACTTAGCACTGAACCCAGCTTTGTGTCCTTAAAGAGTGACTGGTGTGAAAGGTGCTCTAGTGGTTTTGAAAGACAAGAACTGTCTTCTGCAGAGAGGTAAGATGTTAGTAACATGTACTTTTTAACTGATTAACTGTTTATTGCTACCCTAAATATCCTATTTAAATTACAAACACATCAGTCTTATTTAGACATTTTCTTAAAATCCAGACTTTGTTTTCGAAAGAACTGAAATTCCTCTTCTGCTACTTAATAAAAAAAAAAAA
>NW_005188442.1:40279-41660 GCF_000239375.1 Pundamilia nyererei
TAGTTTTGCTACATCAGAGCAAAATATCTTATGTTTATTGCAGATGTGTGGTACAGACATCATTCAAAAATTCCACTACACTAACCAACCAGATATAGTGGTACTAGACAAGCAGAACAAGAGGGCCGTAGTCATAGATGTAGCGATACCGAATGACAGCAACATCAGGAATAAGGAACATTAGAAGCTGGAGGAGTACCAAGGGCTCAGAGAAGAGCTCCTGGAGATGTGGAGGGTGAGGGTAACAGTGGTCCCAGTGGTAATCTGAGCACTAGGTGCAGTGATTCCCCAGCTAGGAGAGTGGCTCCAGCAGATCACAGGAAAAAAAAATTGGAGATGTCTTTCGAGAAGAGCGCAGTCCTAGGAACAGTTAAGATACTGCACAGGACCCTCAAGCTCCCAGCCCTGTGGTAGAGGACCTGAGCTTCAAGGTCTAGACCACCCACATGGGCGAATGGGGAATTTTTAATGTCTCTGTTGCATCATGTCTTAATTATTCTTTGGCACTGATTATTAAAAGAGTGAGTGAGATGTACATTTATAGCTCTTTCTTGTTCCTGTAGAGGAGGAGCTTGCCAGGGTACGGACAACCTTTGTGTGGAGGGTCTCACCAGAAATTCTTATACAGCTGCTTGATGCCCTTGTAACAGAAAGTGTCTTCAATGATTTGGAGAAAGAATCGATATTGGAGGGGAACCCTGTTAGAGCTGATAAGGCACGTTGCTTTATTGACACAGTGAGGAAAAAAGGAGACAAAGCATGCAAGATAATGATCAGACACCTTCAGACCATAGATCCTTCTCTCTTCTTTCAACTGCATTTATACTCTGATCCATCTGCTCTGCAAGGTAAGTTCATTTATCTCTAAATGAATGGTCACCTTTCAGCTTGTTGAGGTATAAAAGTGTGAAACCTCAGAATTAATTGTAAGAAACCTAATTCTATAACATATCTTTGGATTTGTTGAAAGGCTGCAAAATATTTTCCAGAGGACATGGAGGTATTTTGATGATTATTATAAACCTATGAAACTACTTAGAAGATCAAATGTGAGCAGCATTTAAATAAACGCCAGTCTTCTTCACTTGGTAAAACCATGGAAACTGATTGCTTTAAAAAAATGAACATATATTAAGTAAAGTATGTTAGGATTGGGTACATATGAAAAGCTGTAAAGTAATTCATTATTTTGTGGGTTTAATGTGACTGTTTTCAGGAATTACATTTAGGAAATCCCGGAGCCCTTTTTGATGAATTTTGGGTAGAATGAGCATAAAAAAAATATAATGAATATAATAGGCTGAACAGCAGGCAAAGTTCTTCACATAGCACCCCCAGACCAGGTTTGACTGGATATGTTTATATCCTTTTTTAATGTTTT
>NW_005188443.1:0-1105 GCF_000239375.1 Pundamilia nyererei
CATCAAGCTGATGTCAAATTAGGTCTGGAATGAGTACGACGGCAATAACGATAACCAGCTCAATGTGTTCAGTTACATGCAGGCAAAAAGTACAAGTTGAGAAAAGAGAGGGATTGTACTGTAGATGTATGGAAAAATAACGGATGAACTGACTGTTTATTAAAAACTCAAACATTGGCATATTAAAGACAAAGAACATGAAGACGGAGGTCAAATGGCTGCTGCTGTGGATGCGATTTTGCCTCTGCTAGCCTTTACTGCATAGTTACAAGCATTGATTTGCCTCCCAAATTCAGTGTTTCTTTGTTTGCACTGACAAGCATTGCCATGAAAACACAAGGAAATGAAATTAGACAAAATTTTCAAGGGTAGCTGTACCAAGGAGCCCAGTCCACCAGGCTGTGAAAGGATGATAAAACCCAAGACCAAAGGCAGCACAATATCATCTCTCTGGGGCTGAGAGAACTACAGTCTGCCATAAAGTTCCTGAGTGTTCTTTCAGTCTCTCGCATCTTTCAGAGAAACACTGCAAGTTTTACCTCAACTTGTACACAATCACCACACATGAGCCTCCCTCCATATGAGAGTAATCTGATGTCTATGGCTGTTCCCTCAAAAACAAAAGCAAAAAGTAGTTTCTATTCCATTTTCTTACACAGGTGGAGTGTTAAAGATTTATAGAGCTGATGAAGGGGAAAAAAATTGAGTCAGAAAAGAGGAGGAGAGAAAGGAGAGTGTGAGACACATTAAAATTTTGATTGGATTTATACAGTTTTGTGTCAGTGCAGCAACCATACAACCAAGGCAAATAACAGCAGACACTCAGAATCTCACTAGTACTTATACAAAAATATATGAGAATATATATACAGTGCATTGCAGTCTGAGTATTTGCAGAGCAACACATTTTATTTTGGTATGTTAGTTTATCAAAGTGCTGATTTTATTCTTCAAAAGTATTCGTATTTGCACTGAAAGTAAACCGGTAGAGCTACAGTGGGGCAAAAAAGTATCTAGTCAGCCACCGACCGCGCAAGTTCCCCCACTCAAAATGACGACAGAGGCCAGCAAATAAATGTCAGTTAAAACACAAGGAACAAGTTGA
>NW_005188443.1:39777-41577 GCF_000239375.1 Pundamilia nyererei
TTAGAACTGAAGAAGCTTCTCGGATGAGAGGTGAAACGTCTTCAAGCAACTTAAAGAAGTCCAGACGCTTTTCTTTGCAAGCTCCTTTGAATAAAGAAGGAGAACAGTAGGTCCAAGACAAAATCAATTTCAAATATTTAAAGCAGCAGGAGTGGTTCCAATGTTCTAAATAAATAACTGTGCACTAAATAATTTACACTGTTGAATGCCATCTAACACACATAAACCTCTCTGCACAGTAGCAGTCTGTATGTTGTTACTTCAGGCACACATCCAGTGGTGTAAACCCAGTGGGACACTCATTTCAGCAAGAAAAGAAAGTAGATGAAGAATTAAGCATGTTTACACAACACTCATATTACAAGAAAATAAGTCAGAACTAAAGGGACAGTCAAAGGTGATGAGAATATAGACACATTCAAAGTAAGTAATTGAGAACTTGTGTCAGCATTAATGATAGTGCATCAGAATTACTCAGAAATATTTAGTTTCATTAAGGGCAACTTTTTCATGCACTGCTTTTAGGTTCCTTTTTCGTCTTTAATATTCTGTGCATGAAATAATAATATAAACCAAAGTCCAGGACTAAAGATTTGACTTGTTTTTCTGTGGTAGTGCAGTGCATGCTTAAATTTATACTGCATCCTAAGTGAAGATCTGAATATACAAAAGAGAATGAACTAACTGCAAAGTCCTTCAAACTGGATTTTATGGGTAATGTTCATGCTTCTACCATTACAGAGTTTTTACTGCTGAATGACTGAAGAAGGTCCAGGTGCTTAATTGGCTGACATCTAACTCTTTCATCAGTGAAAAACATTTGATACATGAGGAAGTGAAAAACACAACAAAGAAGACTTAAGTAACTAGAATCCTATATCAGACAAGAAGGAGATAACATTCCTTTTCCAAAGACTCACTCAATAGTGATAAACATGACACGATCCCGTCTTAATTTTTATGAGATGTGTTTCTGCCATTAAATTCAAATTGACTTTTTTCCCCTCAAACTCCTCAAATTTTCTGTCTTAATTTATATTTTACATAGCATCCTAATGTTTTGAAGACTGGGGTTGTAAAAGTAAAATGATAAATTGATGATCATATATTGGTTGTCAATATAGTAACTCAGGTAAGTGGTGACCAAATATGTTTTTGCCAACAGATCCAGATCTGGTAGAGATATCACAATCTACACTGTAAAGCTAGCTAGTTAGTTCAGATCACACATGTCACTCCTGCATCATTAGAAAACGAGTTCAACAACAGGGTAGCTGCAATACCAAAAATGTCTGACTACACTCCAGAATTAGCTGAGGACAAAGTCCACTGAAAAACAAAACAAAATTACCTTAGGTCTACCTCAGCTTTTTAATAAATAAATGCACAACCTACACATAGTGAAGTTACTACATCACAATAACATGCTGTATTACAAGTGCATTGTAGAGACACATAGTCTTGGATGGTCCTTATAGTCCTCCAAGATCCATCCAAACTCAGTTAAAGAAGTAGAATCAGGTCAATATTCGCAGGGAAGGCAGTGGCTGCAGGTTCTTTAATTGGTCTAACCATTTTAACCTCCTTGATTCTCCCCCCCCCCAAAATAAAAAAAAACAAAAAACCTCAGGCGCCCTTGACCTCTGATTGGTCAGATCTTGGCAGTTCCAGTCAGAGTCCTAAAGCGAGCGCAGGTCTTCATTTGTCATGTCACATAAGTGACAGCAAGTTATTAAGTAGGTGTGAAGTACATGCAGGTGCAACAAAAAAGGTTTACCTTTGTACACAAAACATTTCAAA
>NW_005188444.1:0-11092 GCF_000239375.1 Pundamilia nyererei
ATCCCCCGCCGCCCCGCCCTCTCCTCTCTGTGCCGCAAGCAGCAGGCGCACCTCGCAAACGGAGGGCGCCCTTACTCCCAGCAAATGGGCGATAGAAAAACGATCGGTGCGTATGACATTCCCAATATGCGCTGGCTGACGCCGGGGCAGCATGAGTACGAGCAATTTATTTTTTTTTGCCGATGCCCGTGATGCCGCCCCGTATCTAAAACCGCTACTGGTCCTCCAGACTCATTTCTTAATAAGCCTGAAGGTATAATAATCTCTTTGAAATTAAAAATGTGAAACATAAACCTGCTGGAGAACATCAGAGTCTTATTGTTGTAAATGATGAGAACGAATGAGGATTTAAAAAAGTTCTGAATCCTGTCTTGATACAAGACCGCCCTCTAGAGAACATATACACTACATGCTTTTTTTTTTTTTTTATAAAAAAAAAGTTAATAAACAAATAAAAAGACTAAAGATATATGCTCAGTGGATTGAAATAAGAAACCTCTCATTGATAATTGATATAATTTCTCTGATAGCGTCAGGTTTCGTGAGCACACCTAAACAGAGGGCGTGTCTGAAGACACTCCGGGAGCCGATCGTCACGAACACCAATAAAAAAGATTTTTTTTTAAATTATATTTTTATTGGAAAAAACAAAACAAAAAAACAAAAAAAGGGACTTGTTACAATAAAGTGCATTGACATTATTTAGTCAAAAAAAAGAGAAAAGGAAAATAGAAAAACAAAAAAAACAAAACCCTTTTTCTTAGTCCTTTTGTTTTACATTCTGGTAGCAGAAAAATAAAATTAACTCATTGGCTTGACAATGTTACATAATGCAGCATGTTTAACTTATTTACAAAAACTACATTAGGTACATATTGTGAAGTTGAGGGTAAACCTGACATTGTACGATACATGGGAGATACACCAAGATACACCAATTCAGGGCTGGTCTTACCTAAATTCAGGGCGGATGGGGGACACAAAATTAATCCATTTATTCCATATTTTGTAGAATTTGTCTTTCCGAAATTTTAAAAAGAATGTCAATTTTTCCATTTTAAATATTTCGAAAACCACATTAAACCAATCCTCAAGTGTTGGCGGAGTTGGATTTAACCACTTTCTGGTTATTGATTTTTTGCTGGCCGCTAATAGCGCTTGTAAGAGTTTTGTGTCCCCTCCCCGGACCGAGCCAGCAACCAAGCCCAAGTACAAATTTACAAAATTGATGTCAAATTTTATCTTAAAAACCTCACACAAAGTTTTATGGATTCCCAGCCAGTAGTTTTTTAAGTCCCAAAAGATATGATAATGATGTGCCTCTTCTGATCCACATCTTCTCCAGCATTCTGCTGTCCCATTTTTATATTTAGTTTGATGAGGGGTTTTGAAACACCAATAAAAATGAAAACAGACAATGAGACTCTGGCCTGATCGGGAGCACTGAGACTGTCTGAGGAAAGGTGAAATGCAGCCATGAGGTATGTCAGTCTGTTAAAAACACTTTACAGCCTGTTTTAACTTCCCCAAAGCTGTTTATAATTTACATCCTTGCATAATGCTTGAATATAATTATACATCTGAGCTGTCTTAATTAACTGACGTGTGTTTGACTCAGTATTCGCAAGTTTTTACTGATGCACCAGGAGCCAGAATGTACATTCGAATATTCAATGTTGAAACAGTTTTTCGGTACATCAGCATTAAATATTATCTAAACCACGGCTACAAATAACATATAATTTTAAATATGCAAAAACAAAATAACCTTTCTAGAGTTATGGTTACAGACTCTCTTCAACTCCCTACACTTATTTTATTAGTCCAAACCCACAGCACTCATTAAGTCTTCTCGTGTTTGAGAACTAAGGTTGTTGTTATCGAAATAAAACGAAATCGATGCATATTTGTTTTTACTAATTAAGTTTACACTACTTTTCTTTCATAATAGTAACCAATAATCAAATTAAAATAATATTAAATTAAATACTTTAATAAAATAACCAGTAAATTAAAAAATAAAAAATAAAATAATCGAATATATTAAAATGTCTGAATTGAACAACATAGGAGGTTGATTGCAGCTGAAGCTGCAGGATTAAAACACAAGTGCAACTCAAATACATGTTCATACTTTGTATTTTACAATAAGAGCAAAAGTAAAAGGGGAGTGGGAAGAACAGGACAGGGAGAAAGACGACGGGCTCAGGTTTGTATTCAGTACTAGAAAAAACAGCACAGGAGTATTTCCTGTTTGTGTTAGTATTTGTGTTGTTGGGGTACTAAATAAGACGAGCGCTAAATTCAACCACAAAGTGGTTAAATTATTAGACTGACAAAATGTTTGGCTCCTGTGACTTCTTTTAACTTAACAAGTGAACTGTCTGCTCGTTTCTTCAGAAGTGCTCATCATTGGTATCGCTGACACTGACAATACAACAGGAAGTTACTGACAGCTTCCTGTTTTAATGACAATGTTTTAATGGCAACAAGGAAGTTACGGACACTTTCCGTATGCAAGACGGTACTGATGACAGACGGGAGTTTATAATGAAGAGAAAAGGTATCAGTGCCGACTTTCAGAAGTAATCTGCATTATCCGTGTTGTGGTCAATCAAACTTGGTCAGTAATTCACTTTAAAAACACAATAAGTTGAAGTCTGAACGTCAACAGAGAGATCACACTGGACAAGGACATAATTGAGCTTTGCATATTTTTGTTATTACTAAAGTTTTATTTTCAGTCTAGTTTCAGTTGGTGAGTTTATTTTCATTTATTATTCGTGTAATATTTATTAGTTTCAGGATTTCTGATTATTTTGATATGGGTGGTATTTATAGGGACAGATTAAGGAGGCTAAGAAATAACTCATAGTTGATGGAGGCGTCTCAGTCTTGGGTAACATCCCTGCAAAGCGTTTGCATTGTGTTGTGGTGCCTTGACTTATGAGCTTAATTCGTTCCGTGACGGAGCTCATAACTCAAATTATTCGCATGTCAAATTAATTTTCCCAACTGAAGAAAATTGAAATGCCGCTAATCCGTTCCCTAAAAAGCAGCATTTTTGTAGATACGTGTAGAAGTGCTACCCTCATATTCACTTGCGGGTCGACTACAAGCACACTTTCGTCACGCTATTCATTTCTTTAATTCACTGCACACAATCCACTACTTCTCAGCGCTCGCTTTCTATGAAGTTTTGCAAAACAACTGCGAGTTGCCCGCTGAAAGAGAGCAAGTGAGGCAAGATATGCTGGGCGGATGTTGCGGCCATCACTGCGGTGTTTGCTGCAACAGCTGGCACAAAGGTTTGAGTGCAGTGAAGCTTTGGCTGCGGGCTGTAACACTTCTCTGAGTCATCACCCTGAATGTCCGAGTGTTACAAGTTAATGTTCGCTTTTAGAAATACCTGCAGAAAAACAGAAACTTGTAGATTCATGCATAAAAACACAAAAAAGTAATTTTATTAATATATGAATGATACTGGATTCACACATTGAGTATAAAGTATAAAATTGAGAAGAAAGAGGACAAAAGTTCTAACCTATAACCCACATGTAAATGAAATAAAAAATAACTACAAGACATCCAAAAACCAAAGCAGAAAGAAAACCTAAGTTAGGCAGTAGAAAGATACCAGCCTCCTGAGAGGAGGGACAGATCGACTCAGGGAGGTTCGGTTAATAAAGGAACTAACAAGTGAAGAGAGGGTGTTGAGAAGACAGAGAGAAACCTGAGAAGCCGATGAATGAAGAAAATGAGAGGAATAAGAATGAAGAGGATTATTAAGGGCAGCACTATCCAGAAACATGATGGCTTTAACATCTGGATTTGCATGGAGAAGGAAGAATAAAAATCAAAAAAATCAAAAATTTAATTAAAGTATACAATATCATGTCATTTATTCTAATGCATAATAAAAAATGTTGAGTTACTTGGACCTTTTAAACCATAAAGCATAGCTGTGTTTTGAAAGTCCATGGAAACGACAGAAGCATCATCACAGTCAAAAGAACTGTGCAATAAAATTATGACATTTAAAAACGCACAAAACTTACTCAAGGTAAAATTTGAAAACAATGTCTTTTTAAAAATTTAAACCTTGTGTTATCTGAAATCAGATATCAAGCGATAATGCATCTACTGATCACTGATGACAATTGTTTCTTGATTTCCAGTCTCAGCTGATGGAGACCACTGAAGTGCAAATCAAGCAATGAAGAAAAAGCAGTATTACAGTTAAAGATGAAACATGGAAACAAGACAAGAAATGCATTCAAAGAAAGCTCAGACTCACCAAAGGACAGAGATGGATCTAAAAAGCCACAAAGAAACAGAAAATGAGAGAAATGAGACCTCTGACACAGCTACTGTTAGAGTGCTCCAGCTTTTCACCACTATCTCTTACAGACAGTTTCTCAAGCTAAATATACCAAGCATAATCAATTCAATTCATAATCCAAACTTTTGTATGTCAAGGTGGCACAATGCACCGTTTCTATCATCACGTAAAACTGAACAAACTCCAGCTCCCACCTTCATTAACTCTTCACTCTGTACTCTTCCAAAGTTTGATCCTTTCCCCCCACAGTCAACCTCAGCAAAACTCAGCAGCACAACTGTGGAACAAGACAGGAAGCCTTTACCCTTGTTGTGTCACAGCCTCTGCACCTCACAGGATTCTGCTTGTTCCACGAATGACAGAATTGTTCTAAATCAACTACAGTTGCCTGAGCTAAAGACTCCAGACTCCACCTCCACTACCTTTTCTTCTGTTTCTCCTGTTAGGCATCTTTACACACACTTGTTTTTTTCTTCTGCATCAGTTAAAGGCGACTCCACCTCCACTACTTTTTCGTCCCCTGATTTTTGTTGCCTTAAAAGGATTTCCTCACGATCCACCTGGATGAAACCAGGCAGCATAAAGACGCAGCAATACAGAACTACCTTACTGCTGTCTCACAGCCTCTCCACCTTACAGGACTCTGCTTTGTGCACTAATGGCAGTAAAAGATATGATTTTTCCACATTTCCTTCTTGCTCCCAGTCCAATATCCCAACTGTTGCTTGTTCAGCTGAATGCAGCCAAGAAGAAATACTAGAAGAAGATACAAGCAGAGTTTCAGTTTCATGGACAGAAGACAAACCAGGAAAAGCAGATCCACCTGTCATAACTGAAGACATCCTACGTACCACAACTCTGCCATATAATTCTGATCTCCAGCTCTCCTCCACAGATTGCTACAGCGTTCCTTCACTGAACAAAATACCAAAGAACAACTCAACACAAGCAGCAAGCTCACCTGACATGAAGTTCAAGGAGTTTTCACCTGCCATCGCTGATGACTCTGATCATGAAGCCTACCTGTTCCAGTGCTCCAGTGCAGGCCTGTACCAGTGCAGTGTGACCGGCCTGGTGTTTGTCATGAAGGCAGAAGGAGACGTGCTTTACAGGACTGTCCCTTGGAACAGGAGGCTGCTGGCCCAACACCACAAGAAGCCTGCAGGACCCCTGTTTGACATCAAATGTCAGCAGCAGTCTGTGTGTCAGCTTCATCTCCCACACTGTGAGCTCATCTCCACAGGTGGAGGTCAGTTCTTGCAGGTCGCTCATGTGAAGGATGTTGGCATCGAGTTTATCACCCCTCACCAGATAACAGAAACTCATGTTGTTATAAACATCACAGGGTTTTCTGGTTACGGTAATGTCAGGGATGAAAACTCTCCCTGTGACCCAGTCCGAGCGTTGGTTCTGCTCTTCTACAAACCTCCAGTTGATCCTGATCTCACATCCTTCCTCAGCGTGCTGTTGTTGCCTAAAAATGTTGCTCTGAGAGATGTGCTGCACACCAGGAAGAAACTAGTTGGAGATGAGAGGTACATAGATACATCTCCTCACTGTAAACTGCATCCAAAGCAGGTTTACACTCTGTCCACTGTTCCTGAAGATGACTCAGTTCTAGTTCAGCCAAATGAGGCCGAATTTGATGAAGAGTCCTATGACAACTACTTCCCATCCTTCCAGGTGATTTTGGAAAGAAACATGAACAATATTCAGTTATTTATTAGAGACAGCATCAGTTCCACCAGCATGTGGCAAAGACAAGTTTATCTTTTGCCTTCTAGAGTAAAATCGTTCTGTGGGCAAATGCCTTTTAGTCTCTCTCCCAATGAGAGGCTGTTAAATGTACGGAGCTGCTTCATCGATGGGATATCACCACCTGTTCTCAACAGCCTGCTGGACAGACTGCTGGAGAAAAAGGTGATAACTGATGCTGAGAGGGAGGAAGCAGACGCCATGCAAAACAGAAGCAACAGAGCTCGTTGTGTTATCGACACTGTGAGGATGAAAGGTGAAGCTGCCAGTTCACAGATGATTGAGTTTCTCAGTGAGCTTGACCTCTTACTCTGCGAACATCTTGGGTTGGTCTGAAGCATCCATGTAAATGTTGCTGCATTTGAGCAGACAGTAAATCACACTTCACTTCAGATTTCTTCAATATAACAAATGATGGGAACCAATTTAACATAATGAGTTGTTTCAACCCTTCTTCCCATTGGGTCTGTACTTTTCCTAGCTCATGCATTTGTGGATTTTTTGCGAGGTGAAGATGAACGTAACATGTTTAAGTTTAGCTGTTCATAGATGTAGAACCGGTGGGATTCAGTGTATACAGTACTTACAATGACATTTCCATAATTCATGGTGAAATTAGGGGCTTTTTTTGGAGAATTGATGAATATGTAAATGTATCTATACCAATGAACCATGCAATTTAAAAAGTATAATTAGTATATAATTATCTATTTTAGCTTTACATGTTTACAAATATTATATTTTGTAGGTGTCCTCTAGAGTGCAGGCATGTATAATTCAATACAGTTTTATAGCTCCAAATCACAACAGTTGTCTTTAAATTTTAAGGTAAATTCCCTAAAATGATAGAGAAACCTCAATAATTAGACGACCCCTGTGAGTTACTACTTGACATAATATGAAATGATTACATTGTTAAATGTGTATTTTGTGCTGTAGTTATGTTGGTTTGTTGTCAAGTGTCGTGTTTGTTAAGGGTAACTGCCAGACGGTTCAAGGACGGTTTGAAGGAAGAAAACATGGTGATAAAGTCAATCTTCCAAACAATGGAGAATTTATTAGTTTTGGTCCTATTAGCAAGTTCCAATAATTTTCATGCATTTTCCAGTGACATGTGTAATTGACCAGAACTGTGAGGACAGTGCGTTTGTATAGTGCAACATGTGATAGTATTCTGTGGTTGCATTAATCTGGTGCTTTTGAAAGAAAGGCATGATTGTGGACTTGGATTTTCCCTCTATTTCTGCTCATCATCGTCATTATCATCACAGTGTTGAATCATAATTCGGAGAAAGCTTTGGACTTCCATTATTTGATGGGTAGCTTGCAGCTTCTAGAGACTTTCAATTTTCCCCATGAATTATAAATTTAAGAAAGTGTGGGCTCTATCAAGGAAGCCTGATTACTTCCATTAACACAGAGGTGGAACACATGTTCAGTGCTGTAAGCGTTTATGTCACCACCAACCTTATCCCCCCAAATATAAGAACAAAATCAGCATTAGGTTAGAGTGGGTTAATTAAATAAGTAGAATTGATGTTATTTGATTGTTCTTATTTTCCCTTTTTGCTTTGTTCCTGCCAAACTGCTTTAACAAGATCTGCAAATAAAGTGTAAACTGTGGACATTCACTTGTTAACTCTTTGTGAAACATTAGAGGTATAAATCTGAGTATTAATCTTTATTCCTCCAAATAGCTCTGATTGGTTTCTCTAGCCCTTTTAAAGCAATTTCTTCCCTTGGAGTCTGCAGTCCAGGCTTCTTAAACAAGTGTTAACAAGTGACGCGATCAAGAGGGGAGCTGAAATGACAAGTGTGACTGATTAGATTTGACCTGCGAGATACTCAGGTTTCTTCACACCAAAGCAGCCAGGCTGGGCAGTCAGAATCAGAATGAGAAGACATTATTAATCCCTGGGGAAATTATATGGGTTAAAGTTGCTCCAGTACAGTAACATTAACAGAAACAGATCACACTATTTAGCAATACAACATGTTAAGATATAAGGAATAGGACAATATTTACAAATCACCAAATAATAAAGGTACCCAAAGATGTGACAGATGTGATTATAAATAAATATCAAGAAAATAGACAGGAACATTACAGAGTAGAAAAGAGCATGTGTAAAAATGGTCTAACTATTGCAGTGTTCACAGTGTGTTAGATGGAGGAGTTTTACAAGGAGATGGACACAGGAATGATTTATTAGATTAGCCACATTATCCAGACTGTATATAACATCTAACTCTCTCCAGCCATGTTGGTGACTTACCTATATTGGCTGAAAATGTTCATTTGCAGAGAAAAGACACAGACTACGCTAACGACATGTGATGTTACAACACTAGCGAAATATTAGTGTCATACATTTGTTCAAGATGTTTTTATGGGCAAAAATATTAAAATCATGATGGAAAACAGGAGTGGCGATTCCTATGACTTTGTGTGGATAATTTGGCATTTCTTACTAATGTAGGCCAATAATAAATACATAATACCATTTCATTTAGTTCAGATGTTTATTTCCAAGACACATTAACAGACAACAGTGGAAGTTATAAATGTATTGTGCACGAAACGATTTCAAACGTGGTGCAGATGTGTGTCACAAGTTAATCTGGCTGTAGGCTGTGGCACTTGGCCAGAGCTGGCGCTGGTTGACTCGACTCAATTTGAGTGCACACAAAGTAAACTGCACGCTTTAGTTGTGAAGCAAAAACGCTGAAATCTGAGGAAAGCAAGTCTACCACACATCTGTTCGACCAAAGCCAGTTAATCTGGAACACTGTTGGGTTCAGAGTTTCGGTTTAAAGTGGCTCGCAGTAGTCTGTAGTTTCTGCTTCTAAAAACTCTGATGGCACCAAACGCCAAATGTGTCATCTGTGACATTTGTGAGGTTATCTCAAACACACTCCGTCAGCCTTGTAGCTGTGGAACAACAAAATGTCAAAAATGTCTCGTTTACCGGGTGATATTCTCATGCGCAAGGCAATCAACACCCCGCTGATGCTGTTCACGGGACAGCAAGAGTAAACGATCGGGAGAATCTTGTCGTCGTTATCGTCCCCTCGTAAGGTGTATTACTCAGATTTCAGCGTTTTTGCTTCACAACTAAAGCGTGCAGCTTATTTTGTGTGCACTCAAATTGAGTCGAGTCAGCCAAGTGCCACAGCCTACAGCCAGATTAACCTGTGACACATCTGCACCTACTTCTATGGCCACATTGAGTAGAGGCTGAGTGGCTGCACTTACCCCTGGTAAATCCAGATCTACCCACCAACATGTTGCAATGCCAGCAATGTGGATTGTCAAGACTAAAAACAATCAGTAAGCAAAGACAACGGGGATCATTTTTTTCTGTGGCCACATTAAAAATCAGACGCCCAAAATGTATTCCTTAGCCCTTGTTAAATGAGTCCACCCGAACAGTCAGGCGTCAGTGTAGGAGAGCAGAAGTGAGCAAAAGTGGAAGAAAGACAAACTGCAGGTTTCTTTTGAAATGTTAAGACTACTGGAAATGTTCAGATGTTGTTCACATGTTTATGTACATATTATTATGTATCTAAATACACATATTATTATGTGTCAGTGGTTTTATTTTGTGTTTTAACCCTTTGTTTCTGTACAACACTTTGGGCAAGCCTTCTGTTTTTAAATATAAATAAATGTGATTTGGATTCTTGTTCAGTTATTGCTTTGCACAAATAACAGATCTAAAAATAGTTAGGGTGTCTATTAACGTATCAAAGTGTGTTTAATGTCCTGTGTAATCAATTTGTATTATTACTGCTACAGCTGCTATTTTGGGCCCGCCCAACCTATAAAATCTTTCTAAACTCTGTGTGCGTAATAACAGTGCATTTTAAGTTTTTTATTTTTGAAAAGCATACTGTTTTCATTGGCAGTTTTGTTCAGTAACATTTGAATTATAGTCTAATGGTTGATGACTCGAAAATTATGCTGACTGTTATTTGAATCGAGTATTTAGGAAAAACCGAAAAATATAATTTGCATAATAATTTGGAACGCGGTGTATTTGTTTTGCCTATGTAGCTGGGCTTGAGTGTTTTATTGATTGTGTCTTGCAGGTATTCACTTATTTCTGATATTTGTACTTGTGCGTTTGACTCGCTCCATACGACACTCCGTTCTGGAGTGTCATGTCATAACAACCATCACGAGCACAGGTGACAGTTCACCTGTGGTGTTTAATTTACTAGACACGTGTACTTTTACATTCTTGTGTGTGTGTGTCCTATTATTATATGCGTGTAGTAGGTTTTGCAGTTTGACTGTGAATCATGAGCCTGGTGCTAAATGTTCTATTCTATTTTTTGTGATTTAATGTTTGTTTGTTTTTGTTCATTGCAGTGAACCAAGGATAAGCCTGTAGCTGTGGGATCTTTGGTGAGTCGTTTTTCACAGCCCCTTTGTTGTACAACCAACTTTACACCTTTGAGGCCGACTGTAGGTCATCTACCTATTAGGATGATGGTTGCTCCTGCGTAGAGCAGGGCAATATGGCCAAAAATATTTATCACTATATATATTTGAAAATTTGCGACGCGAGACAAGATACGTTACAACTCCACAACTTTATTGGTGCAAAAAAAAAACCCTATTAATGTATTTTCACTTTTCACTTAAGCAGCTGTTTTATGTGCATTAAAGTTATATAAAAATGTAACCGTGCAAATTCCTCGCTGACAGTTTAACCAAAAGGCATTTCCAGTGGAAACTGGCCGACATATCCTCAGCATAACCATGTAGAATATCCACAAAACTTAAAAAGAGGTCATACACACACAATACGGTAATATTATGGTGAAGCACAGTATGTATCACTCCGCGAGGCTCCTGCCTACGACAGCCGTAATGCTCTAACAATCCATCAAAGTCGTACTGAAACATTTGACAGATTTTCGAGCGCCGTGCACATAAAATCGTTTCGAGGTCAGTAAAAAAAAACCAGAGTTCATACATAAGGCACA
>NW_005188444.1:12714-14622 GCF_000239375.1 Pundamilia nyererei
CGTATGAAAACAAAGGCACTGCGCATGGGCGTTTTACCCATATTCTATCGCCATATTTCATTTTCTTATCGTTGCCCAACATTGTATCGGTATTACCGTGAACGGTATGATATGGCCCAGTCTTACTCCTGGCTGCTTCAGTTATGCACAAAAACAACATTGTTTTATTTTATTTATGGAGTGTTATTATTTAATACATGCTGATAATTTATTTTTGAGTAATTTTTTCATGTACATCTATGCTGAATGTTAATAGAAGTGCCTGTGTGAGATCTGGGACACAGCTTTGACTTCGAACTCTCTTTTTTTTATTCTTACTTCATGGCTTTAAAAATACATGGCGATATATGATATATATCTCAATTAGGGCTGCCACGATTAGCTTAGCATTAGCTGTAAGCTAATGATAGTTATATATGATCAGATGCATGCTGATGCAAATCTGATTAGTCGACTAATTGCAAAAATAATCGGTGACTAGTCGACTATCAAAATAATCATTTGTGGCAGCCCTAATCACCATCCAGCTTAAGAATATTGAGATATAAATTTTGAGTCATATCGCCCAGTCCTTGAAATAGCTACAGTACAGATTTTTCTCCATGTAAGTTTAATATCTGTCATGCTAGAGTTTTGAAGGTTTCTCTGACTTTTATGGTATTTCTCAAAAATATATGCCAAAATGCACCTTAAAATACAAATGTACAAATATATTTTATGCTAAATAAACAGCTTGAAACTAATATACAAACACAAAAGGAAAATTTAACTGTTCCTCTCCATTTCCAGAGGAAATCTGCATTTAAAAACTGACAACTGGCTTGTGCTGTGGAAATACAAGAACCAGTTACATAGTTTTCTTTGAAGAATGCATATGAGGCTTGCAGTTTAAACAGTGTAAAGACAGCACATGCCATTCAGACTTTCAGCTGTAACTGTCACATTGTTGTAGTATTGTGTCAGATTTAGATTGATGTGTATTTCTTTTAAGATTACAGTTAATGAAACATTTACTAAGATGCACGCTAAGGGACTATATGAAATCATGGAGCACTGATTATTTTATAAGGATTTTAATTGTAATTTTTTTGTTTTTTATTCTGTTTCCAGCAGGTGAAAACTACAAGAGCCAAAAAGGTCATGAGAGAAATTCTGACAGTAGTCAGTGAAAACCGAGACAAGATGAAACACAGTGATACAGGAAAAATGGATATACCATTAAACACAAATGTAAGGAGGAAAACTTGGGCTGGGAGTGAGAGCACTAAAGGAAAAGAAAACAGTTTTGCCATTTGTGAGTCTTGTAAGGCCCTGATACATGACAGCAACCAGTCTAACAATCCAGCATGGAATAGAAGAGAAATGGCTGAACTAACTAATTTGTCAAGAAACGATATTCCACAACAGTATGAAATGAAGGGAAAGAAAAGAAAAAAGACAAAAAAAACAGGCTCTGATTTACTCCCTCATGGTAAACACAAGGAAAGTGAAACAAAAAAGGCAAAAAGCTTACTTTCAGAACCGATGTTTGATCAAGATCAGTCAATTCCTCATGTTAAACACAAGCAAACACAGACAGCAATAACAGGAAGCTTCCTTTCTAACACTCCAGGTGATGGGCTGAAATTTAATCACATCAGAAGAGTTCCAAAATCAAGCCACTCTAAATATCCTCCTTCCTGCTCCCTCTCTGTGACCTCTTTTGTTGACGAATCAGCAGCAGGTAGCAGCACTGCAAATTCTGAGAGTGAAGAAATCGTGACACACAGTATTATGAAGTCTGAAACCATGCCAGACGATTATAAACTTCGAGGAACATCTGGATCTAGTGGGCTGTCCAGCAGATCCTGCCTCTTGCCTTGTTCTCACAGCATGGTCTCACTGAGCAAAATACCCCGTGCAAAGAAC
>NW_005188444.1:15029-17547 GCF_000239375.1 Pundamilia nyererei
AGGATGAAGACTCTCCTCCTGACCCAGTCCAAGCTTTGGTTCTGCTCTTCTACAAACCCCCAGTTGACCCTGATCTCAGCTCTAAGCTCAGTGTGTTGTTGCTTCCAAGGAACATCGTGATCCGTGATGTACAGCGCACCAGGAGGAAACTAATTGGGGATGAGAGGTACATAGATACACCTCCTCACTGCAAACTGCATCCAAAGCAGGTTTACACTCTGTCCACTGTTCCTGAGGATGATCTGATTAAAGTTGAACCAAATGAAGCTGATTTTGATGATGAGTACTACGACAGTTACTTTACGACATTCCTTGTGTCTTTAGGAAGAATCCTCACAGATGTTGACCTCAGTCTGAAAGATGAGAGCAGCTCCACCTGTGTTTGGGAAAGAAAATTGTGTCTTTTCTCCCCTACAGTGGGAACTTTGAATCATCCTCCTTCTGAGAGGCTGTTAAACACACGAAGCTGCTTCATTGAAGGGATATCAGAACCTAATCTCAACAGCCTGATCGACAAACTGCTGGAGAAAAAGGTGATAACTGATGCAGAGAGGGAGGCAGCAGACGCGAAGCAAAACAAAAGGAAAAAGGCTCGTTTTGTTATCAACACTGTGAGGAATAAAGGTGAAGCTGCCAGTTCAGAGTTTATTAACTTTCTCCGTGAGCTTGACAAAATTTTTTGCGGGCATCTCGGTTTAAACTGAACAGATATTCTATGGCTTTGTTTTTGCGGAACTCGTGGGGAGAAAGTGAAGCAATTACCTGTATGTTTGTGTGTGTGTATATATAGGGTCAGCAGGGAAAGGGCTGGGAAAAATCCAAAAACAGTATGTTGGTCTTAAAAGTATCTGATAAAACACTTTAAATATATACTATCAGTCAATAGTTTTGACAGCCTCATTTAATGGTGTTTCTCTAGTTTTACTACTTTCTACATTGTGGGTACAAACTGAAGACATCAGATATTTTTAAGCAAAATTTCTATAACATAAAAAGGGCAAATTGGCCAGTGTGAACACAGTACTGTGCATTAACATTGATTTAAAAAAAACAAACGTGTGGTTACTACTTCAATTAGAATTTTAAACATGCTTTTGTGCGATGCATCTATTTTTAGTTATGTTTTGTTTTCTAAGAATATAATAAAATGAATAGGAAAAGTAAATAAAAACAATGCACATTTCGACCAGTTTCAGAGTTTAACCCTGTCACTTGTACATTAATTCATAGAAGATAAGATACTTAAAATTTTAAACAATGGTTTTCCAAGTGCATGATTTCAAGGACCTCATCCTTGTTGATTTTCCATTATAAAATGTTCGTAAAGACAAATTGCATTAGCACGCTTCCTGTAAGAGGACAATGAAAAAGGAGACATGACTGTATTTTATCTTTCCTATTCAGACTTCTCCCCTCAAATATTTGCAAGTATCTTTAAAAGTCTGTAAAATGTGATTCTTTAATGGTGCTAAAGTCTTTGATGAGTGAAGAACACATTTTCCTGTGATTCTGAAATCATACAGTTTCATGAAATATTGCAGCTGCATATATTTTTTTTAATTCTGTGTGTTTTATGAGTGCTGTTTTAAAATTTCGTGATGCTTTTGTATGCTTATGTTATTTTACAGTGACTTCTTGCTTTTAAACTTTGCACTTTGTGTTCTTCTGTTAAGTTGTGACTGTGGAATGAACCGGTCAATATAGTTCTTTGAAACAATTTGCATTAAATTCAAATTGTATTTAATTCATAACAGTTATATAAAATTTAAAATATTTGTAAACTTTTTTTTTTTTACTGCAGATCTCACATGTTATTTTCTGGCAGGAAGCACAAATTTCTCTGTATGTTTCTGATTTAAAAATCCACAAACGTCACATTTGTAAAGTCAGCTGAATGATGACAGTGATTTCAACATCCTAGTTTGAGTTTAAATAAAAGGAAACAAACATTAAAGTGTCTTTAATGTGTGTTTGAATCTGTTTCTACAAATCTGACAGAAACCAAAAAGCTAAACACATTTACCTGTAAATTCCTGCTTTGTTTTGAAATTATGCAATAATGTGAGTTAGCTTTAAGTTTGCTCTTTAGGGTGTTTTTCAGCATTATTTATTCTCACTTTAATTTTTTTTAGATTTTCCATTTCTAGTTTGCTTTATTAACTATAATAACTTGTCCCCATGGTTATTTAACTTGTTTAAAGTAAAGTGAAACAATTTTTAGCTTTAAGACAGCCTTTAACGAGGTATCAAATTAATTAAATTTACTTGAAAGTGTTACAAGATCATTTCCCTTAAACTGTTTGTACCTTCATCAGCCAGAAGGGGGAGGCATTTGCATAATAAGACTGCTCTTAAACTCACTACAGGTGAAACCTGAAGAAGCCACGGTTTGATATCCTGCACAGAGGAAACCAAATGGTAAATGGCCTGCATTTGTATAGCGCTTTACTCAGTCCCTAAGGACCCCAAAGCGCTTTACACTACATTCAGTCATTCACACACTGGTGATGGCAGCTAC
>NW_005188444.1:18875-25028 GCF_000239375.1 Pundamilia nyererei
ACTAACGAGGCATGTCAACAATCAGCAAGGACTGACCGTCAGCCACTGCCAAGAAGTGGTAGCTATCATTCATTAGTAACAGGTGGGCAATGATCCTTAGGTGTGCTGGGCAGGGAGCTGGAATGAGTCCGGGCCATGATGTAGACACCAAAACAAACAAAGAATGACAGAGAGAGACAGAGCGAGAGGCACTGAGAGAGTACACAAAGGACTTAGGGACCATTACACTTTGTGCCCTGTGTAGATTAGAGATAATCCTAAATAAATTTTAAGTTGTGCAAACTTAAGTTGTCCAACTCTTAAAGAAATAAAAGGAATGTCATCCCAGAGTGATGATTCTTAGAGGGAACACGTGTGCTGTCGTGACAGAAAGTTGGATAGTGACGTTGAAATACCTGTAAAATCTTGGGTGGGTTTCTACAGAGAATGTTTTCACCTCATTATCGTGATAACCAGAAATATTAAAGATGATTAAAGGTTAAATGTGTTAAAGCTATTGCGGTTCAGCTGATGTTTTGCATTTTCTTCAAAACATGGTTCAGTAGTTAAGTGTTTGAGTCTGCTATTTTCACTACAGAAGTGTTTAACTATTATTTACATGTTCTTTTAATATGTCTTTAAATATGTTTTCCCAGTCCTGTGAGGACAGACTTTGAAATCCAAAGGAAAATGAAGCAAATCAATTAAATAGCCAAAATAACTTAAAGAAAGTTCAGTAAATGTTTGAGAAACTATTAGTAGAAGAGTAAAAGAAAAAAGTAATATGAATAATATTAAGCCATTACGATTAATATAAAAAAGATTGATCCTAATGATTGGGAAGCAGTATATTAGAGGGATTTTATGTACATAGATGGATACCTAGAAACCTGTTGATACATGTCATCTAATATTCTCTCATTCAAACAGGCAAAAAATAATAATGAATGAAGAGGTTGAACATTTGGTTCTGACATTGTCATCTTAGGATCACAAATAACTGATGAAAGTTCTGTGATTGCTAGTTTTTATTAGGCCAAAAGCTTTACAAGAATAATTGTCAAACAATAATGAGCCTAAACGGAAATTTTTGTTATGTTTTAATACAAACAGCCAGAGCAGAACAGACCCAAAATAAAGACTTCTCATTAGAAACCGAAGTCCCCATTCTTTAAATCAGAAAACAATTCAGTCGCATTTGCATAAAATATTTAATTGACTAAATTTATCTTGTTTCTCCCAAATTTACAACTAAATTTAAACACTGTAAACTTCAGCTCAAACATAACCACCACGATTTGATGCTCACATTAAATTAGAATAGATACAACAGAGACAATCAATACTTATAATACCACCGCTTATATTATGATTATTATATAACAATGATGACTATATGATCATTATTTAACTTTCACATACTTTATTCTTCAAATTTAAAAGACAAATTCACTTAATCAATAATATTTTATTATTTTTTTCATGGAAAATCAACACAAACTATCTACACTCTGTGTGTGATCATGAACAAACTGTATATTTCATGTAGGTAAAAAAGCTGTCCTATTCAGAATAGAATAATTACAGTTAACCACAACACTTTAATCTTTCCCAAGAATGATGCGAAAAAGTTTGATACGTTTGCACAACGACTCAGTGAACCTATACTGCTGCAGTGTTACTCCCTTTTTGCGTGCTTCCTCCACCTCTTTAAACATGGCGTCCGTGTAGTGGGTGCCCTTATTTACTGACATCATTTTGTCGATCTTCTTGACCAGCTCCACCAACTGCTTTCTGTCTCTGCTGGTGTTGTCAAAGACGTGGTACCTGTTTCCACAGCTTTGGATGATGCGTTTAAGCCCTGGCTCAGCGTCACGTACATACTGCTCTATGGATATGCCTCCAAGATCACCACCACGGGTGAAGAGCACAATCATGTACTTGTTTGCCTCGGGGCCAAACAGCTCCTGCAGGGCTTCCACTGAGTTTTTCTCTTCTCTCGTGAATCGACCGATTTGGATGACCAACAGGAACACGTGAGGACCGGGACAGGAGACTTCAACACATTTAACGATTTCACTTTTGATGAACTCGTCTGATTTTGAAGTGTCCAGGATCCCTGGTGTGTCTACAACACTAATTACTCTCTTCCCCCACTGTACCCAAGCTTTTTGACAGAACTCAGTCACTGATGCAGATAAAGGACAAGATCTGAAACGCTCATATCCCAGGATGGTGTTCCCAACAGCACTCTTGCCCACACCAGTTTTTCCAATCATCACAATCCTCAAATCAGGACCTGAAACACAAATGACTAATTTGATTTAACCCATGTACACAAGAGTTTTACAAGAACCAAAGTGAAACTGAGAAGTTTTGATATTTTTCAAAGGAAAGTAATTAAAGACACAATGATTAATAATAAGTCTTACCTGCTGGAACTAAAGCCATGTTTTCTCTTCACTGTTGTCACTGCACAGGTGAGAGATGAATGTTCAAACTGCTCTGCCACAAGTTGCTTTTTATAGCTCAACAGATGACACGCCTCCTCCAGTATTATACAGTCAGAGAACAGCAGTCTGCAGACTTTAGACAGAGTCACACAGAGTTATGCTTCAACAGACCGAACAACTTCCACTTAATGTAAGTTGTGCTTCTACATTTCTTTGCTTTGTAGCAATAAAAAATAATTTCAAATGAGTATTTAGAGAAAATTATTCTGATTTCAGACAAGTTATTTTTACATTTATGATGATAAATATCTTAAGAGACCTAAGATTTATGTGAATCATCTGAAAATAACTGAGCTGGCACTGACATTTGAACCCACAGGTTTTTCGTTCAAATCCTGCATCATGGGAAGCTTTTTCAGCATATTCAGAAGCAACGACACTAAAGACAGACAACCGGCGGCACTGAGGTAAAGCTAAAGTTGAGCACTTTTGATTTAGCTTTAGCAAGTAAATTAGTAGTAGTGTCTTTACATGGGGTACATATGCTATGAAATATTTTATAAATGTAGCTTATAGAGACACTCTGAAATGTTTGCATACTATTATAGTAATAATTTTTTATGAAACAACAACCAGCTTCCTGATTAAATTGTATTTCTTCTATATCTAACTTGTAGTTGGGACCGTGGATCACAATGTATAACAAGACCGCACACTAATGAGGCAAAGACAGGTAAACCACAATCTCTTTTAAGTACTATATAAAGCACATATTAGTGGGTTATTCTGTCAATCAGCAGTGTTTAGATGATTTCTCAAACAAAGAGCACTTAATGAAAAACACAGCAATAAAGATTCACTAATGATAACCGCATTCTTTTTGTATTTTAACACTAGCATCCCCAGGCTTCTACCTAGTACTGTACAAGATTACATTGATTACTTTTTTAATGTAGCATAATAAGTTTTCACTTACATTATTATTGGTATACATTTATGCAGGACGACACACTGACACCACAGTGAACCTTGTTCTTTTGGGAATGGCTGGGACTGGAAAGAGTGCCAGTGGGAACACCATCCTTGGAAAGAAACACTTAATTTCTACACCCAGTTCAAAGCCGGTCACCACAAATTGCCAGAATGTACAAACTGAGATCAGTGGTGTAGACGTAAATGTGATTGATACCCCAGATATGTTTGATGATGACATTGCTCCATCAGTTAGGGGCAAACATGTGAAAAGGTGCAAACAACTCTGTGAGTCAGGACCATGTGTGTTTGTACTTGTGATGCATGTGAGCAGATTTACAGATGATGAGAGAGACATAATGGAAAAGTTAGAAAAAGCTTTTGGGAGGGAAGTTAGAGGACGAACAATCATCCTGTTCACCCGAGGAAACGACTTGCAGCAGGCAGGAATGGGCTTGGAGGATTTTCTTCATTCTTGCCAACCTGATCTGAAGAAAATGGTTGAAAAGTGTGGAAACAGGTGTGTTCTCTTTGAGAACAACAAATCAGGTCCTAATCAGGTTGAAAAACTAATGAAGGTGGTAAACACAATACTCAAAGACCAGAATAATGTATAAATTGAAGTGCTTGGAAATTATTATTATTTTACATATATGTAAAGAGCATTGAGTTAGTCCGTATCTTGAAGAGCTACATCGGGGGGTGGGGGGGCTCCTTGGATGAGGGTGGCTAGTGAGAATGGCCGAAACACCCAATGAATCAAAGGTCTTGTAAGAGCGGTTAGTTGCCTGGATCCAGCCACTCTTACTAGATTGTATGATGTCATCTCAACAAGAACAAATTAAGTTGCTGAATTTCATGCAGATGCTACATGATTTAATTACGTTCACCATAGAAACATGGAATTATTTAGTTCAAATTACAAGTTTGGATCTTATGCATGTAACAACCACCCAATTTCATTTTTTTGAGTGCATAAACACAACAATGAAGAACAAATATAACAAACATGAAGAGAAAACTGTCTTAGAAACACAGAAAAGCGAAACAAAGGACAGCGTGAACATCAACTGAACAGAACTTTTTGTTTTTCTCCATCAAAGCATTTTATTGACAAAAGTGTTTCTTTACAGACCGCCCTGAATATTTGCAGTTCATTGTTAGCTTCTCAACACAAGAGTGAATGAAAACATTTTGGGTGGACACCCACAGGTCTTACAGGTATTTTCACAACACTATCCAACCTTTTGTGATATTTCTTTCAGTCTCATGGCAGCATGAGACGAGATGTTGGTGATAGGAGAGCAGGGTTGGGTCAGCTGTTAAAATAGCAGAGCCGATCTGAATAAGTTGTTTAGTGACAGGCTTATTATGTCCAACAAAAACAAAGAAATGCTTTTCTAATGAAAAGTGAAAGCTGTTGTCCCAGGTTACTCCTGTCACAGCCTGGCTGAGGCAGACTGTACGTGTTGTGAAAAAGGACTCGAATGCAGACCAAAAACAGAATGTGAAACGTGATGTGGATTAACAGAAAACGAGCAGTTTATTAAGGCTGGCAAAATAAATACAAACAAAGGGCATGGGTGAAGCTGAACAATAACCTAAACTGGGTGAACCAAACCTTAAACATGGCGAACTGACACAGATACCTGAAGACACGACGTGGAGCAGACAACCTGACAAGGAATGACTGAAAACACACGGACTAAATACACACAGCAGGATAATGAGGGAAGTGGGAACACATGAGCGGACACACATGAACATAACGACATCACAAGGGGAGTGTAAAACTAAACACAGGAACACAGGACCTCTTCGAAGTCAAACAGGAAACACACTGACTGAACTCAAGACATGTAAACTTAACAGACTGGGAAGACAAAACATACGGTCCTGAAACATGGGACAGAAAGGCACAGGGAACACAGCAGGGAACACAGCAGGGAACACAGGGAAGCCATCTCACAAAACATAAGAACTAAACCCTCGACAACCATAACTGAAACCTAGGGAAATGACAATAATTAAAACAGTACAACCAAGGACTTAGAACATAAACCATAATCTAAAAATACAAGAACTCAAAATGCTGGGTCTCAAAGACCCAGAACCGTGACAACTTCCTTTATAGTCACCTGACCATAGTAGAGTTTTTCTGAATGTCTACAACTTTAACTCACATCATCTGAACCAAATGCAGAGTAAACCAAATCATGAAACAATAATTCCTATGAAATGCACAATACATATAGAAACATTAAGTAGCAGACTGTTGTTGCAATACGGCCATACAAATAATATTAAGTTGAGTTAAACTTGAGAAAAATATGGTTGCTTTGTGGCTTCCTGTTCTGTCATCATCTGAATTTTGAACAACATGACAAAAACACATAAGAGATCAAATATTTTCATATGAGCAATCCAATTGCCTCAACATTATTTAGAAAAATATAACATATATAACGAAAAGAACATATTGTGAAGTTTTCTGTCTTTTTTTTTTTTTGAGAAAAGAAAAACAGGTGTTATATAAGATAAGTCATAAACTCCTTGTCATGCTTATATTATCGAAGTAATGTACACATCATGTTAAAATGGTGAGCTTAATAGTTAAGATACGGTCCCCCATACAGTCCATACACACTTTGTCATAGTTGTAAGAAGACTGGAAAAAAGGTGTAATAATAAATAAAACCATGAATGTTAATTAAGTCATTTTATTTTTTCTAAATTCAAAAATTACTTT
>NW_005188444.1:25691-27600 GCF_000239375.1 Pundamilia nyererei
GCTCCCTCTGTGTATTTAAGCCCTGTGTTTTCCTTTGTCTGTGCTGTGATCTACCCTCATGTTTGCTCTCATCCCACACTGTGTGTTCCGTTTGCCAGCCTGCCTGTTTAGTTTATTGATATTTTCACTTAGTTATTTTATGTTCAGCAATAAAGATCTTTTGAGTTCACGTTTTGCCTCCGAGTGTCTGCACTTTGGTTCCTGCCTGCACATAACACATAACAGAAGGTCACGACCAGAAGATGGACCCCGCAGACTGCTCCGCTTTGGAGTTTGAGGCTGAGATGGAGAGGTTGGTTAAAAAGCTGGATGGCATCCCCCAGTCTGATAGCTTGCGGGTTATGTCTGAGGGACTGAGAGCGTTGGAAGCAATAGTGAAAATCAACCCCCAGATTCAGCAATTTGCTGAAGCAGGTCTCCATTTCTCCACCATTTCCAATTCCTTCATCCAGGAGCAAACAGCACCCTCGCCGCCGCCACTCCTCTTCACAGCCCGTTCCCAAGATTACAGAGCAGCACACAATGGTGAATCACGAGAGCACTTTTCCTGTTCAAATGCTGAGACTGTTGCTCATGCTGTCCAGTCAGCTAACTCCGGGAGAGAATATTATGTTTTGGCACCTCCTGAGTTTGCTGGACTGCTGAGTTTAGTAAGCTGCCCCCAAAGACTCATGAGACTTTGTGCACAGAGACTGTTAAGGTTTCTGTGGAGTCTCAATCCCAGACTGTTATCATTTCTGAGCCTATTATTTCCAGCTCTCCAGATTTTAAAGACTGTTTTTCACCTGCTCAGTCATCGAACATTGACGACTGAGCAGCACCATCGAACCTGTTCATTGACCTCAAAGTTTGATCTCAAAAAAGCATTGACCCACTTTAGCGTCTGGCCCTGGAGCAACTGAACAAAATGGCTATTTTGGAACCATCTGTTTTATACGTCCAGGGTTGTTGTTGAAAACTAGTGAGCACTGAGTGACAAAACCTGTACTTTTCTCTAACTCATCAGGAGTTGGCACAGTCCTCTCTCAGTCCAGGATGGTCAGGGTTCTGCTGGTAGCTGTTGAGGTGAAATGTTGGCATTAGATGGAGTTAGAGATTGCTTGAGCATATCTGCAATTTTTTAGAACCATGGAGTCCTGTTTGCCAGAGAAGAGGCAGAATAATTGTTCATGCCTGCTGAGCTGCGCCTCCTGGGTGGAGAGGCGTACAGGGTCAGAGCCTGAGTCCTTGATGTGTGGCCGGGTTGTTCTGCCACATCCAATGCAAGCTAGCAAGATTCGGAAGCGGGACTTTTCCAAAAGTTCAACAGGTTTATTTAAATTTCCTAACACCAAACACAAGACTTAGGGGAATGTACACCTAACAGGAGGGGGCCTGATTAGGAAACAAACGGAGAGGTCCACACATCCACATCACGATATAAACCTGTGGACACACTTTCACCAAACACCTAGGATGGAACACCGGAGAACACCATCACACAGGGAAACATGGTAAGCAGTAAACACCCGAGGGGCTGGGGCTTAACTAACGAGGTAGGTCGACGATCCAGTGAAGAGTGACTGCCAAGAAGTGGTAGCGATCACTCAAGGGAGTGATTTGTAGGGAGCTGGAATTAGCCCTGCCTATGAAGTAGACACCAAAACAAACAAAGAATGACAGAGCGAGGGAGAGAGGCGCTGACAGCACACAGGGAGGACTGGGGAACCCTCACACTTTGACCCTGTGCAGATTAGAAATAATCCTAAATAAATGTAACCTTGTGCATCCAACTCTTAAACTCTTAAAAGAACAAAGGAATGTCTTCGCAGAGCCAGGATTCTCAGAGGGAACACCTCTGCTGTCATGACAGGAAGTTGTATAGTGATGTTGAAATACCGGTAATACCTGTTTCCATAGAGAATATTTT
>NW_005188444.1:28266-41255 GCF_000239375.1 Pundamilia nyererei
TTGTCCCCTAAATTGTTCAATAGATTAAATTAGTGTACAATTAAACTCAGACATAACCACCATAATTTCATTCACATATACAAATCAGAATAGATGCAAGAGAGAAAATAAATGCTTTGATAGACAGCTTACATGATCATTATTTCACTTATAAATACTTTCTTCTTTAACATCAAAAGATAAACTCACATAATCAATAATATTTTATTGTGTTATTTCTTTATGGGAAATCAACGTATATTGATCCTACACAGCTATCTACACACTGTGTGTCATCATGAACAGATTGTATATTTCATGTAGGTAAACAAAAGCTGTCCTATTCAGAATAGAATAATTACAGTAGAATAACAACACTTTAATCTTTCCCCAGAATGATGCGAAAGAGTTTGATACGTTTACACAATGACTCAGTGAACCTATACTGCTGCAGTGTTACTCCCTTTTTGCGTGCTTCCTCCACCTCTTTAAACATGGCGTCTGTGTAGTACGTGTTTCTATTTACTTCCATCATTTTGTCGATCTTCTTGACCAGCTCCACCACCTGCTTTCTGTCGCTGCTAGTGTTGTCAAAGACGTGGTACCTGTTTCCACAGCTTTGGATGATGCGTTTAAGCCCTGGCTCAGCATCACGTACGTACTGCTCTATGGATATGCCTCCAAGATCACCACCACGGGTGAAGAGCACAATCATGTACTTGTTTGCCTCGGGGCCAAACAGCTCCTGCAGGGCTTCCACTGAGTTTTTCTCTTCTTTGGTGAATCGGCCGATTTGGATGACCAACAGGAACACATGAGGACCGGGACAGGAGACTTCAACACATTTCACAATTTCTCTTTTGATGAACTCGTCTGATTTTGAAGTGTCCAGGATCCCTGGTGTGTCTACAACACTAACTATTCTTTTCCCCCACTGTGTCCAAGCTTTTTGACAGAACTCAGTCACTGATACAGATAAAGGACAAGATCTGAAATGCTCACATCCCAGGATGGTGTTCCCAACAGCACTCTTGCCCACACCAGTTTTTCCAATCATCACAATCCTCAAATCAGGACCTGAAACACAAATGACTAATTTGATTTAACCCATGTACACAAGAGTTTTACAAGAACCAAAGTGAAACTGAGAAGTTTTCACACTTTAGGAAAATAATTTAAAAAACAATGATTAATAATAAGTCTTACCTGCTGGAATTAAAGCCATTTTTTTTCACTGTTGTCACTGCACAGGTGAGAGATGAATGCTAAAACTGCTCTGCCACAACTTGCTTTTTATAGCTCAACAGATGACACGCCTCCTGCAGTATTATACAGTCAGAGAACAGCAGTCTGCAGGCTTTAGACAGAGTCACACAGAGTTTTGCTTCAACAGACTGAACAACTTCCACTTAATGTAAGTTGTGCTTGTACATGTATTTGCTTTGTAGCAATAAAAAAAATCTAAGTAATGAGAAAAAAGGGCTCTGATTTCTTAAAGAGTATCAGAGAAAGGCTATTTTTACATCTGTCATGATAAATTTCTTAATAGACCTTTGTTAACTTTAGATTTAAGATTTATGTGAATCATCTGAAAACAACTCAGATATACTAAGTTGTTAAATAAGGATACTTAAACAAAAAGGAAGAGTTCAGAGTTGTGCTGGCACTGACATTTAAACCCACAGGTTATTCGCTCAAATCCTGCATCATGGGAAGCTTTTTCAGCATATTCAGAAGCAACGACACTAAAGACAGACAACCGGCGGCACTGAGGTAAAGCTAAAGTTGAGCACTTTTGATTTAGCTTTAGCATGTAAATCAAGTTGTGAACGTAATGTCTTTACATGGGTACATGTATGCTATGAAATATTTTATAAATGTAGTTAATAGAAAAAACTCTGAAATGTTTGCAAACTATTATAGTAATAATTATTTATGAAACAACAACCAGCTTCCTGATGAAGTTGTATTTCTTCTATATCTAACTTGTAGTTGGGACCGTGGATTACAATGTATAACAAGACCACACACTGACGAGGCAAAGACAGGTAAACCACAATCACTTTTAAGTACTATATAAAGAACATACTAACGGGTTATTCAGTCAATCAGCATTTTTCTCATGATGGTTGAAGCAAAGAGCACTTAATGAAAAACACTGCAACAAAGATTCACTCATTTTAACCACATTCTTTTTTCACTTTCACTTACATTATTATTGGTATACATCTATGCAGGACGACACACTGGCACCACAGTGAACCTTGTTCTTTTGGGAATGGCTGGGACTGGAAAGAGTGCCAGTGGGAACACCATCCTTGGACAGAAACACTTTGTTTCTAGACCCAGTTCAACGGCCGTCACCACAAATTGCCAGAATGTACAAACTGAGATCAGTGGTGTAGACGTAAATGTGATTGATACCCCAGATATGTTTGATGATGACATTGCTCCATCAGTTAGGGGCAAACATGTGAAAAGGTGCAAACAACTGTGTGAGTCAGGACCATGTGTGTTTGTACTTGTGATGCATGTGAGCAGATTTACAGATGGTGAGAGAGACATAATGGAAAAGTTAGAAAAAGCTTTTGGGAGGGAAGTTAGAGGACGAACAATCATCCTGTTCACCCGAGGAAACGACTTGCAGCAGGCAGGAATGGGCTTGGAGGATTTTCTTCATTCTTGCCAACCTGATCTGAAGAAAATGGTTGAAAAGTGTGGAAACAGGTGTGTTCTCTTTGAGAACAACAAATCAGGTCCTGATCAGGTTGAAAAACTAATGAAGGTGGTAAACACAATACAGAAGAACTTATAGCTATGAGTGCTCAGAAATTGTTTTTTTCTTTTATGTAAAGATAGACCATTGAGTGAGTGAGTATCATGAAGAGGTAGATGATGCAGTACAGTTTTTTTTCTTTAATAGACTAGATAAGAATTAACAGACAGACGAGACAAGATAAATGATCTTTTATGGTTTATTATGAACTTCTGTTAAATGAGGTACTGAAAGCTTATTAACCTTTGTAAACTGGAACAAACTACTTCAATAAACTAAGAAACAAAGTGTCTCATTGTTCTTTGGTCCAGGATTCAATCCAATTGAATTTTATTTGAGCCCGTTCTCATTCCGATGTATGCTCAACTCTTGTACCGTTATAAGTGTACCACAAAACCAACCAATCACAGACCTGGATGCAAAAACTCTGATTGGCTGTTACAGTTACAGTCTAATATACTGACGATTTGATAAGTCCTGAGGCCTTCCTCAGTAACGCAAAAGGTAACCTTCCGCGTTCCCGCTTTCAGTATGAGACATGGCGGGTTTTGGATGGAATCCAATAGATTGACGCTCCCGGTGGTAACACATGTTCCAGCCCTGTATTACAGCCCCAATCCTAACCTTAATCCCAATCAACCATAACCTTATGCCTAACCTTAACCGCCTTTTTAATCGTGTTAGTGTTTTCCAAAGCAATTACAATATAAATATTAATAAATAATAACAAGGTTCGATAGTGGTTAGATCACTGGAAGAAAACTGAGACAGCTTTCACTTTTCATTACAGAAGAATTTTAATGTTTTTGTTAGACACAAGAGGCTACTACTTGTGTGCAATTGACCTCAGTCAGGTCTGCTCTGCTATTTTAACTGTTGACCCAGCCCTGCTCTTCTATCACCACATCATAAACTATCTCGTGAGAGTCGTCAGCTTCTTAGAGAGAAACAAACATGCCTGCATGGAACTCAAACAAATATAACAGAAAGTTTGACAGTGATGTGAAAATACCTGTAAGACCTGTGGGTTACACCCAAAATGTTTTCATTCACTCGTGTTAATGAGCTAACAATGAACCACAAGCACTGAGGAAGGGCTGCTGTCAAGAAATATTATGTCAGTCAACTGTTGTGATGGAGAAAAGCACAAAGTTATGTGTGAATAATTTTTTCTGCAAAACTAACTTTTTGATTTCACATGATGCTCATGTTGTTCTTTGTTCCAGAATCCACTGTTTCGACTCAGAGTTGGTTGTGGAGTTTTTTTTTACTTTAAATATGTTTCACCAAATCTTGTGAGGATAATCTCTGATTTAAAAAAGAGACTTTAATAACATGTCAAAATCACCCTATTTTGAAAGATAACTAATAAAAAAAAACCTAATAATAAAAACCCTAATATTGGTAATTGCTAAATAAATAACTAATAATTACTAATAAAAACTAAAACTAATATTTGATTATTTAGCATGTTAATCAGAGTAGATGTGGGAAAGTTTAATGCAGTTATTTATAAATGTTAAGAGACATGCTTTTATTTTAATCTAAATTCTAAAAACATAAGAACAATAACACCCACAACATCATCACCTCTGTAATAACACAAAATAAACCAAAACGCAACAATTAAATGAGCTTTTATTCCACTGTTTCCAGAAGCAGGTGAAATATCTTGTGTCACTTAAAGCTGGTCCAATCAAGGCCATTATGACTCCATCTGAATCCATTCATTGATTAAAATCTTATCAGCAGACAGTGGAAGGTAGGAACTTTATGCATCACAAACATTTGGCATGTCCTTTTCCACCTTGGAGGCTTGATCAAGGTCAGGGTGACATGCACCCTGAAGTTTTCTTTTTTTGCTTTACTAAATATACACCACAGGTGTGCAGTAAATAATGGAGTACAGTAGTCTCTAAAAACAGCTATTTTAACATAATCTGAGCAGATGTAAAATTACAGGCAAGGATATCTGGTTGTACTTACAACACAAACTCTGCACATTCTCAACATCATCACCACAGAGATCGCATGTCCTCAAAATCAACCTGCATTCACAAAATTTACCTCTTCATCTCCCACACAGAAGAAGAGAAAAATTCCTCAACTGAAGCACTTACTCTGTGAACAGCTGTTGTGAGCCAGCACTATGACGCAATCGAATAACTGAAATTTCAGCATCTATCAAAATATCAATAAGACTCTCGTCTATCATATAACCAGCACTCTATTTGTGACTTAGAAAGATCATCCATGTACAAACTGAAACGGAACAGGTGACAATATCTCACCTTTTTGAAACTCGGATGAACAAAGTCACATTTTCTTTGTCAGACGTGGAAACAAGGTCATTCAGAATATATGTGCAGAAATCTTTGTTGTTTATTTTTGTCAGTAGTTTTCATGTCCTGTTAAAGTCTATCCAGAAGAATTTGTTCTAATACTTTTGATGCAAGCCAGAGAACTTGACCTATAGTTTTCTCTTTTCAAGAAAAAACATTTCTGGAATCACGTCATCATATTCTCAAATTTCCAAACCAAACCAAATTTGCAAATGAAGTTCAACAAACTTCAAAACAACATCAGTGCTGTCAGGTCACACACAAAAACTGAAAATGACAACACTACTGAGCTTTCAGTGTACACTCCATCTGTCAGGGTGTGGTGAAGGAGGACCCACAATTGCAGACACATTGGCAGCAGGAGGTTTAACTGAAGGCGAGCCCTTTAATGGCTCATCAATCAACTAGACATCAGCAGATAAACGAAGACTGGAAAAGAACAATACACTCTGAAAAAGCACAAAGGGAGACAGGCACAAGATATACACTCGAGGGTGTAGACACATGGGAACACAGCTGGAGTAAAGTAGACATAACGAGACAGAGACAGCAACACTGAACACAAATCACATAAAACAATGACTGTCACAAAACACAGTAAATCACAAACACTGAGGAATGGAAACAGTGACAAATGCAGAGACAGTCAGAAACAGCAAAACTGAACTTGACATCCATAGGGAGACATGTTAGACTGGTGACACTGGGAAGGACACACATGGGTGAGACGACAACAACCTGCACACAAAAAGGAACTGACTAAATTACCAAAAGACTAAGAACTAGAAACATAACTCACTTCTCATAACAAATTACAACATGTATTTTTAAAAAACAGACACACACACACACACACACACACACACAACACTGGGAACAGCATCAGAATACCCAAAACGCAGAGTTTACAACCTCTAGTCCTTTGCTCTTTTCAAAGTGACGTATTGAGGTAAAGATTACAGAGACACTGCTGAAACTGTCCACGTTCTCCTTCTACATTCAAACAAGAAAGTTTAATATTACAAAAGATCAAGTAAATATTTTATGTGCATTGTATGTTTCATGTGAATTATTGTTTTGTTTGGTTCAGATTATGTGAGTTAATCTTGTAGAGATTCAGAAAACCTGCCAATCCAGTTAGATCACTATGCATAAAAGAATCTGGGACAGCAGCTTTCGCTTTTCATTGGAGAAGAATTTCTTTGTTTTTGTTGGACATAATGACCCTGTTACTAGACAGTGATCTCTGATTATTCAGATTAACATTTGACCCAACCCTGCTCTCCTATCACCACATCATAAAAAACATGTTCTCATGGGACTGAAACACATATAACAGAAAGTTGGACAGTGATGTGAAAATACCTGTAACACCTGTGGGTTACACCCTAAATGTTTTCATTCAGTCAATCAAATCTTGTGATGGAGAAAAGCACAAAGCTCTGTGTGAATGTTTAAATCACCAAAACTAACTTTTTGATTTCAGACGATGCTCATGTTGTTCTTTGTTCCAGAATCCACTGTTTCGATTCAGAGGTGGTTGTGGGTTTGTTTGTTGTTTTTACTTTAAATATGTTTCATCAAATCTTGCAAGGATAGTCTATGATTTAAAAAAAAGAGAGACTTTAATAACATATCAAAATCACCTTATTTTAATAGATAAAAACTAATAATAAAAACCCTAATATTAGTAATTACTAAATAAATAACTAATATTTACTAATAAAAACTAAAACTAATATTTGATTATTTAATACATTGATCAGAGTAGATGTGGGAGAAAAGCACAAAGTTCTGTGTGAATGTTTTAATCAGCAAAACTAATTGTTTGATTTCAGCTGATGTTCATGTGTTACTGCCACTGTTTCACTTCAGAGTTGCTTTGTTTTGTTTTTTACTTTGAATATGTTTTACCAAATCTTGTGAGGAGAATCTCTGATTCAGTGAAGGGACTTTACAAATATATCAGAGGGATGTTTCCCCTCTTTTCATAGATAACAGAATTAATAAGTAATATTTGATTATTTTGTACTATCAGAGTAGAGAAGTTACATTTACGTAAAATCCTGTGAGAATAGTACTAATGGCCATTGATCAGTGGTCTTTGATCAGTGGTCGTTGATCAATGTTCATATCAATTTGCATATTAATGATCAAGGAACTGACCTCCCAGCCCATTGTTCATTCAGTGTGCTGGTTTCAGTTATTATGCAAATATACTGTTTATAAGGTTGGTAATGAAACATTTCTACCACTGAAAACGCTACGTCCAGATGAACAGAATCAAGTTTTTGGGATGGACAAGTTACAGTTTAATATAGTTGTTTGCAGGTCAGACTTTGGCTGCTGTAGAACAAATTATTCGTCAAAGCTGAAAAATGTGAGTTCCACTCTCCTTCCGTGTCGTTACATCCTCGCAGGGGGACAGATGACCCAGGACTGACCTAGCTAAGGTTAAAGCAGTTGTCGAGTGGCCCGTTCCAACATCGCGAAAACTCTTACAACGTTTTCTGGGCTTTGCCAATTTCTATCGCCACTTTATAAGAAATTAGAGTCAAAAAGCCACTCCCCTTACCTGCCTTACATCTTCTAAACTTCCCTTCATCTGGAGTCAGGAGACTGATGCTGCCTTTTCTAAGCTGAAAGAACTATTCACGTCTGCGCCAGTGTTAATCCATCCTGATCTCAGTAAACAGTTCGTAGTTGAGGTGGATGCATCAGATGTTGGGGTGGGGGCGGTGTTGTCCCAGCACTCTGACCCGGCCGGAAAGCTTCAACCCTGCGCCTTTTTATTTTCGCGCCGCATCTGCCCAGCGGAGAGAAATTATAACGTTGGGGCTTGGGAGTTGCTCGATCTAAGGCAGGGGTGTCAAACTCAAATACACAGTGGGCCAAAATTCAAAACTGGAACAAAGTCGCGGGCTAACATTAATATTTATTGAAAAAAAAAAATCTTCCTCCAGATATAAGAATAAATCTTTTCTCATGGACTCAAACAAGTTTTGCTGAAAAACTGAATATGGAACAAGCAAAGCTTAATACTAAACGATATATACATTAGCTGTATAATACCAGTAGGCCAGCTCTAATAGTAATTTGGCATGGCTTCGCGGGCCGAATGTAATTAGGCTGCCAAATTTGGCCCGCGGGCCAGAGTTTGACACCTATGATCTAAGGTGATTGATTGGGCTCACAAAGGCAGATTTGCTTGTCATCCAGGAGTTTGGAGGACCAGCTCTCTCATTAAAAGGTATTTCTGGTGGTACTCAATAGATAAAGTTGTCAAGGAGTATGTGGCCGCATGCTCAATCTGCGCCCGTAATAAATCAAACCCACGCCGCCCAGCCAAATACCTCCCAAGATTGTGTCTGACAGGGTTCCCCAATTCACGTCGCAGGTGTGGAAAATGTTTTTTATACAGCTCTTGGAGCAAAACCTTGCCTAAGCTCAGATTATCACCCGCAAACGAATGGACAAACTGAGAGGCTCAACCAGGAACTGGAAGCCACCCTCCGCTGCATCACTGCCTCTAATTCAGCTTAATGGTCCTCAATCTTGGGGAAACCTGCAGTCAGCTGAGACTGAAGAAGTCACTTGGATGAGTGACGAAACGTTTCTCCCACAAAACGCCACGTCCAGATGAACAGAATCAACATTTTGGAGACAATAGAATCAAAATAATGATGCCACGTTCACGTCACTTCAACCAATCAGACGTTGCAATGCCAAAATCCATGGTGGCCCAAATTTGCTGCATGTGGCGTCTGTCCAGTCACAAGTCTGTAGGTGGGTCTAAAATGGAGGTTGTTGATGGAAAACAGCTCTGATGCAGCTAGGTAGGCGTGGTAACTTCTGATAATCATGTGGCTACAGGCTACCGGAAAAAATAATGGAGGAAATCGGGACGGTAAGCCAATCTCTGTCTTAGCACATTTGCGCCGCTATGTGTTTTTGTGGTCTTCTTTTGCGGCTCATTCAGTGAATTTTGGTCTGAATGTGGTGAAACTTGGTGTGTGGAGTCAGTGATAGCTCTGGAAGCTAACAAGCCTATCTTTAGCCGGTTACATGAAGTCTGGAGAATTTCCGGTTCGGTTTTGTTTGTTTGGCGGTCTTCTGCGCATTTACATAACTGCTCGTTTAATCATGGCTTGTTTTCGATGTGTTTGGTGGTTGTAGAAATGGTTTATATGACATTTTAGCTAAGATTCAGAGGTTTCTGTGGATACCACATATGTCTGGACTTATATTTCTCACCCCATGTTATAACCGATTAAACGTGATCTCCTCCTTTTTGCCCCCGGTACCGGGGGCGTGGGGCTTCTTTTACTTACTTTCAAAGTTTTAAATGGTATAGCGCACAGTTATTTAAGCAAACTCCTCAACACATACAACCGCAAAAGAGCACTGAGATCATCTAGCCAGATGCTTTTTAGGTCTAGATTGAAGGTCTTGATTGAAGCATAGAAGAGATGGGGCCTTCACAGATAAAGCGCCTAGACTCTGGAATAACTTGCCAGTTGATATTTGTACTTCAGAGTCCATTCAGTCTTTCAAACTGAGTCTTAAAACTCACTTTTTTATGTTGGCTTTTAATTCAAGTTCAGTTTGATTGCCATCAGACGTGTTTTATGTTTGTTTTGTTTATTTTGTTTTGTTTTTATGTTAGTATATGTGCTATAGAAATAAAAAATGATATTGATAACTGCCTGACAAGACTTGGGCTCAAATTTAAATTTTTTCTGGAGTTTGAGCCCCAGTAACTCTTAGATACTATCCAGAAAGCAACACACTCCAGGACAGATCTGTCCTCAGGTCAGCAGATCCCCCCCACTTTCTGGCCATCCAAACAGGATCCATCCGCTTATGGAGAAGGCATCATCAAACAACAGGAACAACGAGAACGTGTTTTTGTTGTTGTTGTTGTTTTTCTTTAAATTCTCAAATTTCACTATCTGTTCTCACACAGAAACCATTGCACTGGGTTTGCTTTGTAGGTACTGTAAACTTTCTTTCCAAATTTGCTTCATTCATGGAGTTACAATTTCAGCAAAAATTATACTTATATGAAATGATGTGAGTAACTGCTTTTTTTGCATTTTTATTTTAGAAACAGAGATTGCTTTGAGCAAAGTTAGCTTAGAGCACATTACCTACCAGCATATTAGCTAATATAAAATGAAATGCTAAGAGGTTAACCGTTTAAAAAGCACCTCAGTGATTTATTTCAGTGTGACAGGTGCTGTTATTGGGTTCTCTAGTCCAGTAGTTGTCACTCTAAGGCTGAACAGTTTTCTTTCCAAGACAATAAGACTTTGACTGAATAGCAATTTCTCCTGAGTAACATCTGCCCTGACCTTTAACCTAGACCTTGGTGAAGTTTAGATGGCCTCATCCAACAGATAGCTATGCTGTCAAGCCAATGAGAAACTTAGAAATTGGGGTTCTGGATTGGAATGACATTGATGTAAATACATTATTTGTAATGAAATAAAATTCTCTGAATAACTGACCATCAGCCCAGAGAACAACTTGTTTTTCAACTATCTTCATACAAACAGACAGGGAACAAAAAGAAATAAAAACAAGCAAACCTGTTCTCTAAAAAATACTACAATCCACATTTATTTTTATTCATTGATGTTATTACCAAAAACTACTCTGACTAACTGACAAACTTATAGTCCCTCAGTACTTCTTGGCTGTCTGCTCCAGGTTTTGATTTTTTCTGTTTTCCTCTCTCCTCTCTTGTCTCTTTTACTCATTTGTTTGTGTTTATATTCATGGATAGGACTTATCCAAGTAATGAGTAAAGTAAGGGATTACTATTGCAAAAACAGTAATTGGATTACCGTTACTTTCCCGTAGGAACGCTGCGTTACTGCGTTACTAAAACCGTGATTTTTTTTGCGAGAATGTCTCATGACAGCGACGTTGGTGACAACAGCTGTGTGCAGATCAACAATGGATAATATATGGAGTACGGGAAAGAACTGCAGCGTTTAAAGCATGGAAGTACTGACCTTACATTGAGTTTGATTCCATAAAAAGTGACAAAAACATTAGTGTCCGTTGTGCGTTGGAAGAAAACTTCTTTTAACAGCGAAATAAACCCCTAAACTTTCAAGCAAGCACCGAGTGCGCTATGACGTAATGGGAAACTCACAGAGAAACTCGTGGATTCTTCCACTGACCGCTGCGGCACACCTTCACCAGGGTAAACCTCCGCCTATTCTACTCCTACTTTACAGGTGAAAATAGAGCAAAAGGACCGCTAGTCTTTGACTTTATTTATTTTCTGCTGTGTTTTACTTGCATCTATTTGAAAGAGTGAGTGTTAACACAAAAAAAAATATTTTATGTGCTGGAATGTGCAGAAAATAGGTTTAAATATTAAACAAATTTCTTCCAGTCAGAGAATGTTGCATATAATTAAATTTTTTTCTTGATGCATAAAGTTAAAAGACTAAAACTAATAAAACACATTTTAAAAAGGGACTTTTCCATTTGATTACATTTTATATGATGGATTATGCAGAAAAAGTAGAATTGGGCTGAAAGATCTGTCGCTTTATCACCTATTCAGGCTGTAAATCGTGTTTTTAAAAAGTAACTAAGTAATTAATTACTTTTGAAAATAAGTGATCAGTAAAGTAACTGGATTACTTTTTTAGGGAAGTAATCAGTAATTAGTTACTGATTACTTTTTTCAAGTAACTTGACCAACACTGATCACGGGTTCCTGCCTCTGGGTGAACACACCTGATCGCCCACCTGTTCCTGATAACCTCTTCAAGAAGCCACTACAAGGGAAAACAAAAATTGGGATTTTCACAGAAAAACTGTGTTGGTAAAGAATAACAGTGTTATTCAGCAAAATGATCCCTCTTTGAACAAGACTGCTGTGCTTACTGTATTAACTACACAGCTGTTTTGAGATATTGTCACCAGAAACATCAGTGGTAATAAAAAAGGAATAGAAAAAATTCCTCTGTCATAAGAAGTAGATCACCTGTAATTAATAAAAGCTAGAAAAACATGCATTTGGCAGTGTGAATATATTCCTTATGGCAGGACAGTGTGTGACTCAGGGTTAGAGTGAGGATAAAGTCACTTGATTTTCTGTTGAAAGTAGAAAAAAGTAGAGTAGAGGCAGACCTGAAAACTTGTTCTGTTTTTCTTTCTCATTGAAGCAGAGGCAGCTTTTATGAAATATTTTACAGTGAGTGTACCGCTCTCTCTCTCTGCTGATAGAGTTAATTCCAGCAGTCTCTGTCTCACGCTTTCTCTCATCTGTATGACAGTAATCATTCAAATACGACCATTATCACAAATCGGTCCACACGGCCATGACAAAACCTCAGAGATGCATAGGAATGGTGTTCAAAAACCATTTCATCTTATGTAAATAAAACAAAAACAAAAGAAACCTTACACCAACCATGGTGTGTAGTCATTACAGTCAGTGGTTTAGGGGAGTGTATGTGCGTAAGAATGGTGTATGCATTATGTTGCTAAAGGCAACCAAAGTCCAACAGGGTGTCTCATGGGACAGTGCCCACCAGCAACTGAGCTCTGAAGGCTTTTAAAAAACACTGCCCCAGGTAATGTCAGTTTCATTTATTGTAAATGGGAACTCCACCCCTCTAATGACTGCAGACAAAACACACAAACAGGACAAAAGGAAGGCAGGGTGGAGTGGGCCGTCACACCATATTTTTTAAATTACCCTTTGGATTCCAGTCTTTATGGGACTAATAAAGGTTTACCTTATCTTATGTGATAGGACTGTCTATGTTGGTCTCCCAAATCCACAAAAAAAATAGTTAGAGATGGGGTATTTTCTTTTACAAATGCATGTGTAATTAATAGAAGCCGTAGTGTCAAAAAAAAAA
>NW_005188445.1:0-7100 GCF_000239375.1 Pundamilia nyererei
TTTAAGACTAATTAAAAAAAATAAGATATATATTTTTATAACATTAAATGTAAAGAGTCAAATGGAAGTTTTTCTAAAGTTATTTAATGATATTTATATTATGAAAATCAGATTTTCGACATTTTAAGTTTTTCCCATTTTCAGATAAAATAAACACGCACAAAACAAAAGCAAACAACAAGAACACGAAGCTGGAAAACCCACCCGATCAACCAAAATCAACTCAAAATACTCCCACACAACAGAACCTCCTCTATTCCTCGCTGGCTCCATATCTCTCAGTAGAAATATCAGTGGTTCGCTATCTGTCACCATCCAAACACTCCACAAATCCCGCGAATGATTCACTTCCTTATAAACCAGGGAATCAGACACCGAAGCAGTTAGGTTCTAAATGAAGCTTCGGACGTCACTGATCACGTGACTCTGGCCAAACGAATCAAGCTTCGACACAGTGCTTCTGAAGCAGTGTGTTGATATTTGTGACACACACACCGGAGCGTCAGCTTCAAGCAGGCCATCACTACCTGTCTCAGAGAGTCCTGCATCTTGGGTCCTTTTTCCTGCCTGCCTGCCACACAGCCCACCATGACAGAACGACGCAACCAGTAAATGGACCCAGCGGACTCATCCCGGAGCATGACCTGGCCCGCATCCAGGGCCTGATGAAGCGGATATCCCACACCTCGGATAACAAGGCAAGGGTGGTTGGGATAAATGCCGTTGAAGCATTTCTGGAGGGAAACCCTCACTTTTGTCAGTTCCCAGAAGTAACGAGCCTGCTTAAAGAGCTACATCAAGTCCGGGACACACTACAAGCTCAGGAGCTAGTAGACTTTGTCTGCTCCCGGCGATCCACGTCTAAGCAGCAGCAGCCACAGCAGACTGAGCTCGCCACGATGCAGCAACGACAGCAACATTGGGGAAGTGTTTCTGTCACCCCCTCCACACTTCCTCCGCCGGAGGTCTCCGTGCCTGCTGGCCCTGAGCCTGTGTAACCATCGTCACCGCTGAGGGGCCCGAGGAGCCGCTTCAGCCATTTGTCATTGATGAAGGGTCAGAGGAATCGCTTCAGCACCTTGTGTCTGCTGACGGCTCTGATTCCACTCAGCCACCTCCTGTGTTTCCACCTGCGGTTTCCACACGGTTGCCTGCAGCATCACCATCCGCAACTCCCACACTGCCTCCTAGTTCCGCAGCTGCCACGCTGTCATCTGGTTATGTGTTATATTCTTTCTGTCTACCTCTCAGTGTAACGTTTGTGTTTTTGTAATTTGTGTCTTATTCCCTGTTTTACTTTGAAAGTTCATGTCTCATGTCAGTGTGTTCAGTTTTACTTCTCCCCTGACTCGTTAGCCTAATTTCTCCCCTGACTCGTTAGCCTAATTTCTCCCAGCTGTGTCTCCCTCCTGTTGCCCATTCCCTGATTACTCCCTGTGTACATAAGCCCTGTCTTTTCCTGTGCTCTGTCCTGTCGTACCCTTGACATGCTGTGTGTTTGCCTCCTGTGCCTGGTCAGTTTCTTTAGCCATGTTCTGTGCTTAGCATCTTTGTTCAGAATTTTAGTTTTGTTTGTTGGTGAGTTTTAAATATTTTTTTCTAGCGATCAAAAACTGCGCTTTGACTTTAAGTCCTGTCTCGGAGAGTCCTGCATCTTGGGTCCTTTTTCTTTCCTGCCTGCCTGCCACACAGCCCACCATGACACTTTTAACATATGTCTTTGAACTGTGGAAGTTAGAGTAAATTCATAGAGCTTGGAGAGCAGAACCAGCTGCTGGACAGCTACCTTTGTGGATTCATCAACAAATCTAACAGCCACAAACTCGGGGATGCTATGAGCTCCAGAGGTTTCAGCGGAGATATACTTCTAGTGTCTTACTGTAAAATTAAAAAATGAATGTGACTTTGAATTAGGAACATTGTTTTTACATACTTTCTTGTTGTATAATTAAGGAATGTTTTTGTCATTAATTATTCAAATTAACTTCTCACTGCAGACAGTTTTCAGTGGAACCATTGTTTGGTTTATAATCATTCAAGATTCATTGATGTATTCAGCATTCAGTAACCTGCTTAATCATTTTGATGAATCACATGTGTCTACATAAGGATGAGGTAAATAAACTTGCATTTTAACCAGTCATAAACTGCAATCATGAAACGGGTCCATGAAAACAGTCCCCTCAAGAAAATCTAACTTTTCTGGGACTATGGATTTACTCCAACCTTGAGAATAGGTAAAAAAAAATCTCAAAATCTCACTGTGAAACTCAAAGTCTTACAGCAAAATTAATTATTTTACTTTAGTAAGGAGAGCCCACTTAAAAAACTAAACATGATTTAAAGAGAAACAGAATTTGAGGAATAAGCAATCTGTCAATTAGACTCCAATGAAGCAGGGCGGGATCACCTGGAGTCTACACATTGGTGGAGAGGTAAATGAAGCAGGTAGAGGCTTGGATAAGGGTCACTGTGTGAGTAAGGAAGCAGGTCACATAAGTGTGAGTCTGAAGGGCAAAATGATGACAGAAGAAAACTGAGACTGGAACCACACAGAGGCTGACCCCTGGATTACAGTAACGATGACAGAGTTTGATAGCATGGAAAAGCATGAGGAAGAATAGACAAACCCAAATGTACACGAATGCAGTCAGACAAATGCTACACATCTACTTTTTTAATCTCACACGTAAGCATCATGAACAACAAATAAAAAAAAAAAATAATTTTTAAAAAAAAAACAGAGGCAAATAAATACCTGCCTCAAATAACCAAAAAGGGACTCTACCAGTTATCCTGGCTAGAGATTGGCATTTTTCCAACACCTGCAGAGGAGGTGGAGCTCATTGGAGTTGGTTAAGTGATATTATGCAAGCACAAAAACGCAGGTAACAATCTGGGGAAAGTTAAGGCAATAAGCATAAGTGTATATGGTATGGGCTGCTATTTTGGAAAGAACGACGTATACTGAAAGGTGTATATATAGGTTTTAGAATTACATATGCACACACTAGATCTTGTTTCAACATATAAGCATCAAAACTGAACATTTAGTGTTTCCTGAAAACTGTCCCGAATTCTTTTGATTGAGGTGTGAAACAAACGACCACTGGTCCAAGTGAGTCAAAACAATGATTTTACTAAACACACGTGTGGGAATATACACACCACGACATTATCAGCATAGATCTCCACTAGCAAGCACACTTCAAATGGTTTTTAAATGTCAGGGTTTACGCCCCTTCTTGCGTCAGGCCGATACATAACATGCATAAGTTACAGTTAATGACAGTCACCACACTTCTTTTTTGACAACCTTTAAGGTGTTTTGAGCATGATGTTACATGCTTGGCGCACCTATTTTGGGGCATTTTCTCCCATTCTTCTTTTCAGGATCTCTTCAGCTCCCTCAGGTTAGGGGAGTGTCAGTTATTCTTTAACTCCTAAACTATAGTGTCTCATATTACACACACACACAGTTTTTCTGAGTTTTTCAGACTTCTGCATCATCAATAAATTGCACAATTACAATGGTCCCCCAAGTCCTAGTGATCTCCCATTTTGTTGTGTTTTGGTCTGGTCACCATTTACCCTTTGTGTGTGAGTAGTTGCGCTCATTTATGTGCATTTTTGGGACATGGGGAGTTTTCCCCCTTTCTGGCTCACACACCGGGTGGTAATAGCACACCTGCATGCATGAACTCATTTCATAAGGACACAGCAGTAAATCATAATTGCTGGTTTGTGGTTAGTGAAGCAGTACCCCTGCTCTTATTGGTGTTTTGATTTAATAGTGAGTCTTTCCCTGTATGCAGCATTTGGAGTTTTCAAGACATCAAGCGGTGACGCTGACTCTGGTGAATTCTGGGAGAAAACTGACATTGGTTGGTTTTAAGCTTTTTGCAGACTGAACCTTCCAACTGTTCTGACTTTTTTTGAACGGTGTTTTGTTATTCGCTGTAATTAAATGCGCTGTATTCACTTGGAGCCCCGCATGGGAGCCTTACCTGTATTTAGATCACCTTGACAGTAATTTATTTTTAAGCAATAAAAACAGTAATAATAAATAAAGCCAGATGTAGCCAATACAATACAAATAAGAAGTCATAAATTAAAAAAAAAAATCCTGGCAATTATTTCATGGTTCAGGCTTTAAAAGGTTAAACAACTTAAAATTACATGAAACATTTAATGTATTAGGCCTCATTTACACCATGGACCTCTAGCTGCAGCAATCATTTCATGTTGAAAAAACAAGGAAAGACCTTTGGACCCTTGAACAGTAAGAGATTCTTTATGATTGGCTGGCTCCACTGAAACATGCAATGCTAGTCACTCCCACAACCCTCATAGTGCATATGCATCAGCATTACATCGCTGCGCTGTGTTGAATGGAATATGATTTAAAGACCAAGTTTCTCTGTAATGCGGAAACAGAGCACGCTGTCCAGTCTGTGGATTAGACCATACCAGCTTCAGCTCATTGATCTCAAACACCCTCTTCTCCACACAATAAACTGCTCTACAAGTACAATTTGTGTTTGTTGGCTCATTGGCAAGAGTTCACTGCTCCATCGCTTAGTGTTGCTTCATCAACAGTGGAATTTATGGTTCAGAGAGCGTGATGCTTGCAGTCTGCTCCAATCCAGGGACTGCAGTGAGCTGTGTTGCCAGATGGGGGCAGTCTACAGACTACGTGGTAAATTCTATTTGGATTAAGAATTATATCATTACAAATCATTGAACTCCATCCAAGCCTCAGTTTTCATCTTTACCACCAACAGCTCCTAGATTGCAGGGGGGCATCTTGTCCTAAATCCTCTCACCACTGCAATTCTGTTCTGCCATCATGGTTCATCTCAGTCTATTTGCTAAATACATTCATTTCTCTATCACAATAAATCATGTTCAGTTCTTCCACGCGATCTCTTTTTCTTGAACTTTAGTTGATGAGATATTCAAAACCTTCACAATTTTGAGAAACGGAATTTTGAAATTGTTCTGTAGAATTTATAAAAACAGTTTTTAAGTCATTGGTGAACCTCTGTCCGTCTATATCTCTGAGGAAGTCTGCCTCAGTCAGTCCACTTTTATGCTCGCCACGTCACTTTGTGACAGGGAAACAGAGAAGTTCAGAACATGCAGAGTGGTCAAAAAGCATGCTCGAGATAAGTACCTCAAAGAGGTCTTGGATCAGCAGACCAGACAGCGTTCATGGGCTCATTCTAAACTACACGCAGTAAACAGAAAAGTGAAAAGGCTGTAAAATTGCCGTAAGCATTTGTACAGTGTGTACAAAGTGTCATTTTCCGGTTGAGCTTTAATCAATGCCCCCGCTGTTAGAAAGCTCAGCAGTGACGCCTTCTGGGAAAGAGCTAAATTACACGCATATGATCGGCTGCCTCATTCACCTACAGCAGTGCTGAGGACATTTAACCACGCATGTGACATTTTGTGTGCATTTATAAAGAAATTATCACATATGCACTTACTGCATAAAAAACCCACACAATGTCCAAATATTTGTTTTGTTCTAAAAGAGAAAAAAGCTCTTTTAAAAAAAAAAATCTAAAGTTCACACAAGACAAAACACGTTTGTTGATCAGTGTCTGATTTGTGGATTTAAGGCCTAACAACAACATTTAACCTGTTCTACAAAATTGTTTTTACTTGAGACGTTTTTTTTTCTTAAAAATATATTAAGGGCGTTCATTTCTCTACGATGATAAACATCTTTCTGTCTTTTTTACTTTTTTAGAAAATTGAACAAAAATTAATAAGGTTGTGTATTTGCAGTTTATCCCTTATTGCTTCTAAAAACATTTTAATAACGCTTTAAAAAAAAAGTCAATAAAGAAAACAAATACAGTAGTTAAGAGATTTATCATTTTTATTTATTTGTATTTGAATGAAACATGACTGAAAACCATTTTTATGTGAGCAACAAAACACAGGACAGTATCCTCCCAAAAATCCCTGATTTCTGTCACATTTTTATGCTTTGAGTTTTCTGGCTGATGATTATCACTAAATTTTGAAAATGATTGCGAGGCCGTCATATTTGACATTAAGTTGAATAAAATAATTATCAAGGCAGCCAGAAGGGGCATAATTGCATCTCATCTGCATATCATTATTGAGATACACACTCATGACACAGATATACACTCATAACATTGGGGGGGAAAAATAAAAATTCATTTTATTGGAAAATAAAACAACTTTAAGCAAAGAGTTGCATGACACTGCCAAAAACCTTTGGCCAGCTGATCCAGCTGAAGCAGTGGGTCAGGCTCTGGTTTGACACTTAAGGACATAATAAATGTAGAGCGACCTTTTAATACCCACACAGGAGAACAGGCAGTGTTGGAGACACACGGGACAGTTTGATGTTTCTGAGCGCTGAAACTCAAACTGAAAACTACTAAACGTTGTTAATATGGATGAAATAGATTAATTTGACTGAAATGGATATTACAGATTCTGACTTGTCTCTTTCAGTAACAACTGAATGATTATATGATGGTATTAAAAATTACTAGAAATTTAAAAACTGTTATTTAGAAAAATCACTAATAAAATAACCATGAATCTTCGGTTCCCTAAACTTGTCTAACTGGAGGGGTGTATCATCGGTTGTAGGGTGCTGTGTTTGTCTACATGATGTTGATTCAGTCACACAGAGAGTTCAGTGACACTGACAGGAGCTGGAGGGTTAAAAAAATAAAACAATTTCAGTTAGTCCACTGATCGTGGAATGGCTTTTGTATGAAACATTAGTGGAACTTTTTTTAATTCACAGACTAAAAAAATAAGTTTTTTTTTCTTAATCTTAAGAATATTAACAGCATTAACAGCCTTGAAGAATGTACATATTTTCCAGCCCAGCTTGGATCTCCATCAGTTATTCCCAAAGTAATAATAATAATGAAAAAAGAAGCCAGGAAGAAAGATTCAAGCCTCACAGTTTAGACAATCCACAGTATCAACAAACTAAATTACTCAAATATGTTTTTCTCACCTTTCCAGTTGGTCCTGATAATGCTTTCATTCAGATTTGTGACGATGTCCTCACCACCAGAGAGCTGAAAGACACAGTC
>NW_005188445.1:8078-10801 GCF_000239375.1 Pundamilia nyererei
CCTACACTCGCAAGCTTTGTCGCCTTTTCCACCTGTTTTTCTCCATTACCCTAGAAGCTCAACACAAGAAGGGATTCCAGCTGTGGCTTCTTCACCACATCCTCCCAACTCTTACTGTCTCTACCTTCCAGCCTAGCCTCCTGCTCCTTGTTTCTCTTTCTGTCATTGGCCATCCAGTATCCACCTCCTCTCACCACCTCCTGCTGCTCATTTACCTCTGTATTACTCCCATATACCTCCTCATCGCTCATCTCCATAACTGCTGTTATAGCTATCCACCTCCTTCCCTATCATGTTAGTCTGCCCAACCCTCCCACACTGACTCCACTTTCCAGCTTCCAAGTCCAAAGTCTGCAATCCAAAATAAGCGTCAATTAATCTGTTCAGATTGATATAAACCAGCGTAACAGTCCTCAGCAAAAAATTCCAAACACTCGGGCAAATTTCTCTCAGTCTGGATGTCGCCCCCACCTGTGCATCTCTCCTCTCCAGTATGATCATTTTTCACACTGTCAAGTTGTGAAAATGGCCTGAGCTCTGTTACACATGAGATGATGAAATAGAGCTGAGTTTGTGCTATAATAAAACTGTTTATGATGCAGTTGTTCCACATGTTACATTCAGCTGTTATCAAATTAAAATGAGGTTTTGAGTGAAGGATTTTTTATATTAATAAATGCCTGCTGCTTCTGCTCCCCTGAGATCTTTATTGGGAGTAAGACACAATGGGAGGAGTCGGTCGAGTCAATCAGTTGCAGTCTGGAAACGTGAAAAGTTTCCAGACTGCAACTGGGAAGGTGGGAAGTAAAGCCACAGGAGACAGGCAGTCTCCTGTGGCTTTACTTCCCACCTCTGATTTGCTGATTGTCTGCACCTGTGTCTAGTTTCCCTCCTGTGTGATTGTCTGCCACACCCTCACTGGTTTCACCTGCGTTCACTCCACACTGTGTGGATATAGTCTTCTCTCTGAGCCTCACAGGTGTCACACTGTTTTACTTTCTATGTGACCTTCTGGTGCTCTCCATGTCCTTTGTGCTTTACTCGTTGCTGCTACTTTTATTTTTTACCTGTCTGTAGCATCTGTATGACATCCCCCTTTACCTCTCCATATCTCTTTGGGAGGCAAAGTGAGCCTGCAAATATTGTAAATGTTGAATTAAATGTTTGTGTAGGCAGCATGATCAGAATCTAGAAACTGAAGGGAATGAGAAGCTCTTTGTGTTGAAATCCTTTTTCTCCTGCTTTTTGGTTGTTAGTATAGATTTGAGAACTGTTGTTTAAACTTTGTTCAGGAATCTTGGGATTGAAAGAATGGAAAATTACAAACCTGTTAAGTCTAGGATGAGGATGTAATAGTCAACCTACACATTTTTTTCAGAGATAACTTTTTTTTTATAAATATATTTCAACATAAACTACTGCATATAATATAAAAATAATGCATCCATGAAAATGCTTTGGGTCATGCAATTCGACCTTTTCTCTGCAGGGAACTTCTTGCAGTGTTCCAAACTGTCTTCAGCCAAGTTGGACAAACCACATTGAGAAAGTATTGAGCGTTTCTCAGATCAGCTCTCTCCCATCTTATTTTGGTATTGACAGCCTCTGGTTTCAGTGCGATCCATGTCAGTGTCTTTAGATCAAGCTCAATAAAGTCCTCTCCATCATACCCAAAACGTGTCAATCCGGTCACCTTGCCAGTGGTTTCATCCCATTCACAGCCATCTATCCTCTGTAAAAAGTGGACACCTGAAGAAAGAGAAACAAAACACAAACTCAAATGAACCTGTTAATATTATTCATTTCGTGAATCACTGCTATTTTTCAAGGTTTGAGCTATGCTCAGATCTGAGCTGATCTGTCAACTTTTTATTAGCATGACTAAAGGAAGATAGCTGAAATGCTGTGACATGTACAAATTAACTTGATTTGATACCTCAAAAATAAAAGATGAAGGACAAGAGACAGAAACTAATTTAACCCAGGAGTAGACATCTAGATGACAAATTATAAGAATCAGAACAACGGTTAAGATACAATTGTTAAGCGCAGGACAAACAACAGTGATTATAATTGATTGTTTTATCACAGTTTTAAGTATGTTCACATCTACAAGGTTTGATGATTCCTGGATTCAGTGTAGAAGTAAATTTTTAAGACTTAAGATCTTTAATTACGAAATTAAAACAAAACAAAATTAATTTACTTAAATCATTTTTGTGTAGGCATTTGTATAATTTGTACTGACTGGTGTAAGGAATAACATAAAATATCACACCTCCAGTTTGGTTGAAATCCTGCTTCACAGTGGACATTGTATCTGTGAAGAAGGGTGGCAGATTCTCAAAGCACACATGAGTGTAATACTGTAACTGCCGAGGGTCTTTGTCTACTATTTTCTTCGCCCAGTCCTGTTTTATTTCCAATGTCCTGTTTCTGAGGTCACAGTAACCCGCCTCGACGCCATCAACCATCCCAACACCCATAAACTCTGAGATGTTTGGGTTTCCAGAAGATGCCGTGATGAAATACTTCAGTGAGTGTCTCTCTGTGGGGCGAACAATGTTTATATTGTTAGTATATAAGTCAATAAAACATACAAATAGAGTGTGAAATGTGATGCATTCAGTATGATTTGGTGAACGCATTCTCGTATGAGAATCAGTAAAAGTGATGTGAGTAGGAGTGTGTGTGTGTGTGTGTGTGTGTGTGTGTGTGTGTGT
>NW_005188445.1:10852-29005 GCF_000239375.1 Pundamilia nyererei
GTGTGTGTGTGTGTGTGTGTGTGTATGAGCATGTAAGGACACAATGTGACAGAAGAAAATCTTAATGTTATTTATATTTTGACAAAGATGTGGATGAAGTTGTTAGTTAACTGGAGTATTAAAGTGGCTTCATTCAGAATAAGACATAATTGCAACTATACAAACAATTTATTTACATTTCACAATCAAATATCACAGACTGTTGGGATCAGAGGGCATGTGAATGTGATTGGCTGCTGAGTGAAACCACCTCTACGGCATATTTGGTTCCACTGGGCTCTGACTAGCTGATAGGTAAATAATAAACCTCTGTGAGTAAAGAAAATAAAAGTTTTCCCTTTTCTGAACTACAAAAATATTGACAATAATCAGCCTAAATCTTTAAAAACTACTTTAATGAGATAAATCTGATTTGAACCTTTTATATAAGAAAACCTGACTTCTTTCACACTTTTTACATCAAACCTTTTCATCTGTATCATTAATGATAGTAATGAAAAAGAGTTGTGACACCAGTAAAATTCATACACATGATAAAAAAATATATTTGTCCTGTTTTATATTCTCATAAAATGATTAAATGAGCATTGATACAGAGTCTATGAACTACCTACAAAAGCAAAACAAACATGCTGCTGTTTACAGATTTGATTAAATGGTTTTTTTACCTGCAAATACAGCAGGGCAGAAGAGAAGCAACATAAATAACTTCATCCTTTCTGTATGGTTAAAGCTTGAGAATTTTCAGACCTTGAAAATATGATGGACTTGACTTGGAACTGTGCTAGATTCAAACCGTCACCCACCAGATCAACTCTCTGATGAAATAAGTCCTCCAAACTAAACAATTATATTTGCTCTTACTCTCAGACGGCCCACAGTTTCCAAAATGAGCCCACCTACAGCTGGCAGAAGAAACGCAAAAGGGAGATTATTTTCACTTATATCATGTCGTCTTTAAGCTGTCTTTGTTTTTAGTTCCCACAGACTTTTCACTGTTAAGAGATGGCGTGTCATTTTACATCCAACTTTTTATCAATGCTCTATGCTGAAATAAAAAGCCCCAAGCAGGCATGGGTAAGGACAAATCTCTGAGCAAGTGACAGAAAGATGTCAGAAAGCTTGTTGGGACTAAAAGAACTGAAAGGCTCTGAACAGCAGTGAAGTCAAATGATGGATACTCGGCTCCCCTCAGCCGTGCAGATGCAGAAAGTAACAGAAGATATGGAGTTTGCATGAGTTTAGCTGCTGGTGTTATATGAAGAATCTGTAACTAGCAACACTACAAGAGAGTCCAGGCAGGATTAATAATTTAAAAAAAAACTGAATAATTGAAAATTACACATGATTCCTGTGTCCAATCACCTGAATTCAAAGTACATATGGCATAAATTTACTGATACACTTATACAGGTCTTTCTGTAATCTTCTATTATCCAGCTCACACTGAGACCATTCTTTCCTCCTCTTTCAATAAGTGTGATGTGTTTTTAGTGAAGCTTTAGTCCTCATAGGATTATAGTATGGTATGTGTCATGTTTATAGTATACTGTCGTCTTACATTTTTACAGATGTAGTGATTTTCGACAGATGTAAAAATGTTAATGCTGTGGCAAAAACCTGCCCATACTGCAGCAGAGGGCAAGCATACCAGGCTCATGCAACTGAACTGAAAACCTTAAGGTCCTTGGAGGACTCACAGACGTAAGCCATTAAATGAAAGATAAACTTTTTCTTTCCATTTGTGAAATGAAAGTCATCTACCAAGATGTATATTTCAATTTTCTCATTTGAGCCTGTTTGACCTTTTTTTTTTTCTTAAAAATAACTAAACAATTCACTTTCAACTCTTTAAGATGGAAAAAAATCATGTGCCACAATAAAAGAAATTATTTATCATTGTTTTATCATTTGGTTGTGTCATGGAACAGCTGTGTGTTGCAGGAAAAGGACCCAAACATAATAAATAAATAAATCAACAATAATAATAACAAACAAAACACTGGGCCATTGCAAATGCAAAACTCTCGGAAAAAGAACTGAACTCAAAGATCACTGCTTTATTGCAGGCTTAACAACAATACAGAATACAACACTAGATTGGGAATGCTAAACAGAGACACAAGGAAACACAGGGAAACACACACACACACACAGCTCCAGGGATGAGACATTGACAACTAAGCACAGAGAACACAAGGCTTAAATACAAAGGCAGTAACAAGGAAAGGAGAGACACAAGAGAAGCACGGCTGGGAGCAATCCAACCTGACAAGAACCAAGGGAAGCAAAACAGAATGCATTAATCTGAGACACTGACCTTCAAAGTAAAACAGGAAACACACAGACTGAACACAGACAAACACAGAGACATGGGACCAGGGCGGGCAGAAACACAGAACAGAAGTTGCTCAAAATATAACCAGAGCCCAACCCCAAAGAACATGAAAACAAGAATTAACCTTAAGAACAAGATAATAATTACCAAAACCAAAACCACTGAGTCACAGACTCAGGACCATGACATTAACATGTAGCTCAAACATATGAATGTTTTATAGATAAAAGGTTTTGCACATCAATACAGAATATTTCTGAATACATGAAAAAGTAAGGAGAGAATGTCTTCTTGTTTAGAAGACATTAAATGTTCAAATAATTATAAAAAGTTACGGTAAGTGTGAACTGGGCTTTATGCCAAAGCAGACCCAGAGTGATTTATAAGCCATCTGTCCCATGCAGGTGATATGACCAATGATCAGACATAACATATAAATTCTCTAACTGAATGTAAATGTCAAATTCATTACATGAAACGATTATACATGTAATGCATGAATTATTATACATTAGATTTAATAAAGGGTGACAAATATTTGACTGTTAACTACACAAAAAGTAAACATATAAACATCCAGAAGAGGTAACACCCCTAAAGTTAAATGAACCAAGATAAATTCTATTTTTGAAATGATACTATATCAATATTTGAGCTTCATTTGAGGCACATACATTTATTGCAGTGTGGGCCTTTAAAATAAACAACAAAAAACTTTTTATGATGTATCATGTTACCTGTTGGGTATTTTGATAAGTACTGTATATAAAATGTAAAACTTTAAACTGTAGAAGAACTGAAACAGCCAGAGCAAAGTCATGCAGAGCGCAGAACTGCGTGAAGGATGGTCATGTTTGTGGATTTAGTGTCTCAGACTGTTCGGAGGCATTGGCAGGAGCTGTAAGAACACAAAGATAAAGCTGATATTTTCTATAATGTACAGTGATTGATGATTTCTGTTAGCAAACACACTAGCTTTCTAGCTAAACATGCAATAAAGAGTCAGGCAAGCAGAAATATGAATAGGGAAGTCACATTATCAAGAAGCATAAATATCACATGCTGAGCATGGTGGAACATGAGGGAAAGTACCACCAAGAATTTTTTTTTTACCGCAACAATCACGAGCTGTTTCAGTTTTTCTTTTTAACTCACACCGAGAAATGATTGGCAGACACATGACTAAAGGTCACATGACACAAAATCTCATCACTACTCCTTAAAAGCATTAAGCATCACAGGAACACGAAGCTTGTTTTTTGAAGTGTGCTTTTCATTCTAAATACCAGCAGTAATATGTTCTACGCTGTTCCACATGAGCAAACTCTTTTCCTCGAATGTAGTTCACAGGTAGAGATTTCAATAATTTGTGTTCTGCACAGCAATGAAGATCAGCTCTGTACTTATCTATTACACTGATGCTTCTCACATTATCAGTCAGGTGTCATATATTAATCTCTCTGTGGCTCTGAAACGTAAACTCTTATATATATATACGTATACGCTACTCTTTCAGGCTGTACGTGTTTGGAACTAATGTTAAATGTGTCAGTATGGACTAAAACACAAATTCAAAAACTAAATGTAATGTTTCTCCAACTGAGATCACTCACCTTTCTTTCTTTTGTATGCGACAACCGCCACAGCTGCAACAGCTGCAATGAGGACGATAGCTAGAACAACCGCTGTAGGTATAATGTGAGCGGGCTTCCCTATTGAACAAAATGTGGAAACACTTTAGTAATCCCACACATTTTTGCTCTGTGTTATAAAGAACAAGTGAGGAATGACTCAGTAAGGACCTCACAGTTGATGCATCTGACAAAACTGGAGGCAACAGAAAACCATTAAAACTCAGTTAATACTCCAATGTACTTAATCTTCTTGTGCACGCTGAAGATAAACCATACTTATAGTATTTCATTACTTTTTGCTTACTTCAGTTATCTACCATTTGTGTTCCATTTTAAGTGAAGCATCTTACTGATTTGTTAGTAATTGTTCTTTATGAATTGATAATAGAATTGTTTGATTGGATTGGTGAACACCAGTGTGACAAAGGTCAGCTTATCCAGCAACATCTCAAGAAACTTAATATTTTAATGTAAAACCCTTACACCATTATCAAGACTTGATAACACTCAATTGATCGTATATGTTAAAACAGCTTTTAACAGGAAGAAACCTCCAGCAAAGAACATTAGACAACAGATGTTGAAGATGGAGGTGCCACCAGAAGGAAACGGAAAATTGATGTAGTGAAGGAGGACATGCAAAGGGTTGGTGTGACAGAGTATTCACTTTTTAAAATCAATGGCTACTCTGTAAAAATAATTCATAACCATTCCAGGATCCAGTCTTACCCCAGTTGGTCCTGATCAGGGTTTTGTCCAGTTTGGTGGTAATGTCCTCGTTCACACCAAAGAGCTGAAACACACAGTCGTACCTCTCCCAGTCTTCAGGTGTGACTGATGAAACATTCAGATCAATACTCATCTGGAAGGTCCCATCATTGTTGGGAAGGATCTCTCCAGGATCCACACCTTCATGGAGCTCTTCTCCATCTTTCCTCCAGAACATCAAACCTCTGTCAGGATAGAAACCTGTAGCGTGGCAGCTGACTGGAGAGGATAAAGACTTCTGGAGGAGAGACACTGAAGGAAGGACTGCAAAAAGATAAAGCTAGGAAGGTTTTACATTGTCTTTGAATTGTCATATAATTTATTTTATTTTTCTACACCAGATTCTTTAATTCTACCTGCTGTCTGCAAAAACTTTTTCCCATACTGAACATACTTCTTCAAAAACTCAGGGCATTCGTGGACATAAAAGTTCTTATTGCATTTTAATTGATCTTCTTCACCATCCCATCTCAGTTTGGTGATGACAGCCTGTGGTTTTAGAGCAATCCATGTCAGTCGCTGCGGGTCAAATGTTAGAAAGTCTTCTCCATCATAACTGTACTGGTTGAACGCATTAATCTGTCCAGTCTCGTCATCCCATTCACAGCCATTCAAACTCTGGAAATTATGAACACCTGAAAAAAGACATAGTGACAATAACTGCAGGAAACCAGTGAGATGTGAGCATTACAGAAACAAACATAGAAGGACATACAGTTACTGGCACATAAAACAGTTTATCAACTAATGGACACTGTGGAAGGTTCACCTTTTTCTCTGCTTCATTCACTGTTCTTATTTTCTTTTCTTCTTTTCTCTTCACGTGTGCGTGAAGTAGCAGATCACATTATGTTATTTTACATTCTATATCTAACCCTAATCTAATAAACTTTTAGTTTTTTATTTTAAACCAAAACCACAACGAAAATAAATTCTGCTGCAACAAATGAAACAAATTCATACCTTCGGTTTGGTTGAAACGTTTCCTCAAATTCTCAATGTAATGTTTGAATAAGTGTTGGACATGCAAAGAGCGAGCAGTGTACCACTCCAGGTGCTGAGGGTCATCCTTCATGAGTTTTTTCATCCATTCTGTTTTGGGTTCTGGTCGCTCTGTCCTGCTATCATAGTAACTTTTCTGAACTCCATCAACAAGTCCAACCACCACAAACTCCGGAATGTTCTGGACTCCAGATGTTTGACAGAAGAAAAACTTCAAGGAGTGTTTCACTGTAACAATAATCAGACTTTCAGTTAGGTGGCATTGCAGTTCTATACAGTGGCTTGCAAAAGTATTCGGCCCCCTTGAACTTTTCCACATTTTGTCACATTACAGCCACAAACATGAATCAATTTTATTGGAATTCCACGTGAAAGACCAACACAAAGTGGTGTACACGTGAGAATTGGAACGAAAATCAGACATGATTCCAAACATTTTTTACAAATAAATAACTGAAAAGTGGGGTGTGCGTAATTATTCAGCCCCCTGAGTCAATACTTTGTATCCATATGTTAACCAAAACAGAGAGAGAGAGAGAGAGAGAGAGAGAGAGAGCCGTTTAAATTTAAACAGTCTTTATCTGATCTATATAGTCGGTCTGACCTCTATTCTGTGGAAACAATGTCAACATCTGTACGTCGATGTCGATATTTACGTTTTTTCTTTCTTTTTTCTTTTTTCAAATGTTGATTTATGGTCTGTGATTTATGAAAGCAAATGTACAACATAAAACTGTCCGCGGTCTGTCTCCTCTCAGTAAAATCGTATTTTCATTCAGATGTAAAAGTGAAGCTGAAGACAGTGAAAGTACAGAGAGAGATCAAATTTCCAAATAAAATATCAATAACGTGGACATAATCTTACCTGATGACGCAAACTGACAGAGGAAAAGCAACAATAACAACCTTCCCATCGTAGCTTCATTTGGATTATACCTTTAGGACCAAAGCAGTGAGTTATTGTTCTAATTTAGCCCAGGCTTCTCCCATTTGGCAGCAATGACTGTATAAAAGATATACAGTCATTGTTTGGCAGAGGTAACGTTGACGTATCGTCCTGAAGTGGATGTGAAACATCACATCCCGTCCTCGCGGCTGCGGTAGACAGCCGCCTACGAGTCAATTAAAAACACGTGTGCTTTATTAAAAATGAAAGCTTTATGTTACAGTATCAGAACGAATTTATTTTGCTGTAATACTTTGAAAATACTTTGAAAATAAAGGTTTTTTTTAACTTGATTTTGAGTCCTCTGAAATAATAATAGCAACCCAGATTTAAAACAAATGCTGTCTTAAATCTGATAAATGTATATTATTTCCTGTTTTAAAACGGAATGCAATAATTTTCCAATTTTATTGTATTTAAAAGAGAAGAACATAAACTATATTAAATGCTTAAAGGAACACATTTTACTGTTTCATGTAGAATATTACCCAATTTTAAATATAATGACAGCTATACCATATCATACACTTTGTGCGATACAATCATTTATCGTATTGAGCCTGATTAAAATATGACATCAATTTTAGATGAAGCTTTGCACATATGTACTCTGAGTGATCCAAAAGAAGAATGTACTGAGAATTTCATGTCAACTATCAAGGGTTAATTTTAATGATTTTGAAAATGCAACAATAACACAACAATGACAACTGAGGATACAAACAGACAAATGTGGCATGCAATGGAAAATTCTAATTTTAGTTTCATGTGTTTAGAATCTCAACTGCCTGCTTAAGATGAACCAAGTATGTGTCAGCTTGAGCTTGTGAAAACTGCTCATCTAGGCCTAACGATGTTTCACTATATTATCTGCTAACCGTCTTGCTCAGTTTGTGCGATGTTATAAAAGGGGCGCTGCTACGCCCCGAGGTTAGAACGCTCATTACTAACCTGTTATGTTTTGATGTGTATGCGTGTTCTCCTGCGCGCTCTTTCCGTGTTGCAGACGTGAATCACAAACTTCCACGACAGACAGTACATACCACAAGAAAACAGAGAAGTGAAAACTCCTAACAGAAACCCAGGGACGATAACCAGACAAGAGTATAACAGATCTGTTAGCTGTAGGTCACATGACACCATAAAAACAAGCTTTCGCTTTCTGTGATGCTTAATGTTTTTAGTGAGTAAAGAAAACTGCAGTCAAAAAGATCATGTGTGTGATTTGCATGTTAAATGGCAGCATTTGTTTCACATAAACCAAACTCTTTTCCCCAAATTTATTTGAAATATCGCACAGCTAAGGAATTCAAGTTTATGTTTTTAGCAGCTATAGAGACCGACCTACAGCTCTTTACTTATCCTTGAGATAGATGGAAAAATGGAGTTAGAAGATAATATCATTTTATTTATACATCATCAGTTTACTTTCATGCAGTCATTTCACTGTGGCTCTGAGATCTGTACTGTTATTTCAGGCTATAGTGTTTGGAACTAATGTTACATTTGTCAAATGCCCCCACTGTGGCCATTCATACTACACCAAAGTAAATAGATAAACAATATAAAAAATAAAACACATAAAATTTCCTGTTTTTTTTAGTATGTGAATTAATTCAATTTGATTCAATTCAGTTTTATTTATAAAGCACCAAATCACAACAACAGTCAGCTCATGGCACTTATATTCTAAGCTAAATACTACAATAATATTTACAGAGTAAATAATCACATAAATCCTTAAGAGCAAGCACAGTGGGATGGAAATCCTCCCTTTAATAGAAGAAACCTCCAGCAGAACCTGGCTCAGGTAGGGGCGGCCATCTACCACGACCAGTTGAGGTGAGAGAGAAGGAAGACAGGACAAAAGACATGCTGTGGAAGAGAGACAGAGATGAATAACAAGTACGACTCAGTGCAGAGAGGTCGGTTAACACACAGTGAGTGAGAAATGTGACTGGAGAGGAAATACTCAGTGCATCATGGGAATCCCCCAGCAGCCTACACCTATTGCAGCATAACTAAGGGAGGATTCAGGGTCACCTGAACCAGCCCCAACTGTATGCTTTACCAAAAAGGAAAGTTTTAAGCTTAATCTTAAAAGTAGAGTTAGTGTCTGAATCCCAAGTCCAAACTGTAAGCTGGTTCACAGAAGAGGGGCCTGAAAAATTAAAGCTGCCTCCCTGTCTACTTTTAAATACTTTAGGAACAACAAGTAAGCCTGCAGTGTGAGAGCAAAGTAATCAAAGATATTTGCACTGACAGAAACAGTGCACGTAAGGTCAAAATGGACTGTATGTGGGGATGGGTTTGATATCTGTAGTTAATGAATGTACCTGGCAAAACTGAGTATAAAAAATCCTTTTTAACAGCAAGAAATTTTCAGCAGAACTAAAATCCGGGAGGATAATCATCTGCTGCGACCAGTTTGGGTGTAACAGGAAAATGTAGCGAGAAAAGATAAGCTGGGGAAGATTAGAGATCCCAGACAGCAGACTCCATTGCCATGATGTCAGTATTATGCAAGATTGTAGTTAGTATATTGGGCATAGTTTGTGCATTGCAGCATGACATCAGGATCAATATGTTGCTGAAGCATAGGCTGGATGTAGGGAATAGAGGGAGAGGTCTGATGGAAGTGAGGAGACAGGTGTGGCCTCTGTGAGTTTTCAGTTAGTTGTTAATTGTCTATTGATAACAGAGCGTGAACCTGTTAACAGAGGAAAAAGTACTCAGGTCTCTGCTGTCTTCAAGCTGCTTCTCTTGGCTTTGACTGTGACTTTGTTAATGCTAGATCATAAGGTTAATTTTTGAGACCACGGTCTCCTGTTGCTGATAGCAGCCTGTTTGGGAGCTAGCTGATATGTGAGAGTATTGGGCAGATTAAGTATTTCATGCCAGCATTCCCCAACAATAAAAGACAAAGTGACATTAAAGAAAAGATTTTCCAGCAAAGTCCTTGATCTGTTGTGACCCATCTTAGAGTCCTTGAGTTTGTACTCATAGGAAGTTGCTCCATCTACAACAGTGTAGATAAACTGTGGCTGACAGGTAGGCACAAGGGTCTCCTCTGCTGCTTTCCTATTGTTCAGGTAAACTGCCAGTTACATTCTTCAGGCAAATTTGGGAAGTGATCTCAGACCTCTGATGCCGTCAGAATTCAGCCAGTAGCTTTCAATAAAAGGTTAAATGTATGAAAATAAGTAAGATGAAATATGAGTTATAGATATATAAAACCTCACTGCTGATGCCAAACGAAACCTGAAGAATTTATCACAGTGTCAAAGTTACTAAACATTACTGTTAATGACTTTGCTTGTAACGTCTCTTCATGGATGAAGTGAATCTGAAAACACTCCCAGTATGATGCTTTAAAAAAAAGATCTCCAATCAAACAGAATTGCCTAGAATATGTAAAATGTTATAATGTTTTTGTTGTTTTTAGGGCAAAAACAGGCTGTCTCAGTCACCATGTATTGATCAGCCCAATCAGTTTAAACCTGCTATCAGTCATCTCCTGCTATTCACTATCAGCTGCTTTCTGTTTTCATGAACACACCCAGTTTCACTGCTCTCACCTCATCATTTTCCCCCTCCTGGTGTCAGAAAACCGATGAGTTTAAAAAACAGTTGAATGTATCAAAGTAGAGACAGCTCAATCACCCACTCACTCTCCATGGCCTCATTATAAATCACTTTAATGAAAATTCATGTGAGGGTAATACTCCTAACACCTTAATGTGGGAACTTTAATATAAGTACATTCTGAGTTGAAGTATCCCACATGTGAATAAAATTATTTTTAAAAGCCTCTGATTATGCGAGAGAAGCTCACAACCTGATGATGTCAGAAGGTTCAAACAATGATTTATAGTTGGTGTGAAGGAGCATCTTAATTCAAACAGAAAAGTGTTATTGGTGTGATGACTAATGAAAACAGGAAACTACAGAAACACAAAACCTTGTAATATATAATGCTGAAGTTAAAGGTTATTTTGATCAGTTTTCTTTAGGGTTATTTAAAAGTATTTCCTTGGTCATTAAAAGCAGTTAATAGAGTTAACCTGTAGGAAGACTCCATGTCCCTCAGGTTTGAATTAATCATGCCCTTTTGGGCTGCAAATGTACTGCAGAAGGGCCACAGTAATTACAGAAATTCAGTTTGACTTCACCTCACACTGTCCTCATACATTTCCTGCACTGCCCTCACATACTTCTCTGCCACTCTTCACATCCTCATATTGTTTCTCTCTTGGCACAACAGAGTCATGTATAGAGTCACTTAGATAGTTTGGCCTACATAAACATAAGCATAGACAAACAGAGCTGAAAAAAATTGAAGTTGGGCCTGTTCATACAATACAAACATCCAACCGAGTACTAATTTACAGGAAATGTACAGCAACCTGTGCACCAGTGGTCTATAAGACATCACGTTACATGTGGAGAAGTTTAATCAGTAGTATTTCTAAAGTATAAAAACATTAAGCTGTGCAAGATACAAAATACAGCCAGAGTCAAACGGTCATTTTGAAGAGTGGGTGGCAGGGAATATGGAGAATATCATATGACACAAGTCACTCAAGAAAAGTGTGACTCACACAGAGAAGTGAAAACTACAGAAACCCAGGGTCACGAGTAACTGTTAACTCATGTTCACAAGTAAATTACAGAGTAGTCGTGTTTAAATGCTGACTGGTTGCATTTATCTAAATGTGCAATGGAAGGTAAATTAAGTTTATAGATATAAATACAGATTTATTCAAAAGGAGTAAAATGATAACTTTTTTCCTTAAAATAATAACTAATAATAACTTTTTTAAAATCTAGAAACACATAAAGTCATGACACTCATTCTAGATGTACAGTAGCACCTTTGGATATTTTGCTTTTGATCTGTCTTTTAAGGCTTTATGTCTGTTTTTATGGTATTTTAAGCATTTTAAATCACTTATAATATTTCTGTTTCTAAACTATATTGTTTTATTTTTTTTAATTTAGCTTTCAATTATGAGAGATAATAAATCTCATATCCGTCACATCCAATGACAATAGCAAGTGTCTATTCTCTCTTGAGTGCAGGTATTTGAGTGTGAGTCCTCTTGTACTCCTGGTTTAACTGTCTGGTGCATTTAAAGGGTTAAAGCTGAATCCACTTCTTCCTACTTTCTACTCATATCTGTTTCCACTGTTTTGCTTTGTTTTTAGAAGTTTTCATTTCTTTCGCCTCGCTGTCCCTCGTATTATTCCTTCATAAACTTTGGTAAGTGACAGCTTTCAGTGGTTCTCTGTTCTCATCTCTCTCTGATGATTTAATTGGATTAGGCTCCTGTGGTGGGGCGTGGTCTGCGGTGCCATGCAGGGAGGGCGGACGCATCTGCACGGCATCCTTAATCACGCCCGCCTAGTTAAAAACACGGGGACTCAGGGGTTTGGGTGTGTTGTGGTGTGACAAATATTGAATAAAATGGCTCAAACCTATGATCCCTGGACCCGCCGTGTCTCAGTCACACCACAGCTCCTTAAAAGGCTTTTTACAGCTCTTTAGTAATATAAAAAAGACTCTTGACAAAGTACACAATGAGCTTGAAATAAGGAGGTGTTTGCATAAAAAGAAGTCCTCTGACAAATCAGCACGTGGCATGTGAAGCCTACTCTAACCCTACTGCTGAAATAAATGTTACTTAAAACATTTATTTCACTGTATTGTCTTTTTATTTTTATCTTATACTTATACTTTTATTTAGTGTCACCTGCTACTGGATGCAGTCAAATCATGTTAGATATGTTATGATATGATATGATATCTTTATCTTTATGATATCTACCAGATTATTTACTGTTTTTAGTCAATGAATCCAAATGTACATCATCAATCCAAGATGGCGCCAGTGTGCACGCCGTGCTGTCTGGTGTTTTACTTTCTCTGTGCTGCCATGATGTCTTTGCGCTACTTATCTATGATCAAACTCTTTGAATCTTTGGCCATTGAATCACAAAACGCCTGATTTGAAATGGAAACCAGAGAATTTTCCTCCGCTTCCAACAGACATTTCTGACTACATACGCCGCCTACCATTTACCCTTCCATACAGGAAACACTTAACTAGATGGGGTAAACGGGGTTATATCCATGTTTGCATCAAGGCTTACCTAAATTCACATGAAGTGATTAATCATCATGCACTTATGGATATTCTACCTTCTTCCCCTGCTCTCTGGGACCATTCTAGCTTCAGATTGTTCTGTCATGACCAGATTTGCCCTGGTGGACTTCATGCTCACTTGGACCTACCGTTTGAGCTTCACCTATTCAGAGTTGGGTGCGGTCCTTCACGCGTTGTGGACACGCGTTGAGGTGCGAATTTACACGCGTCAAGTTAGAGGCGTCTGGCATGTTTTTGGTCGCATCTATCGCGTTCGGTGTGAACACACGGTTATGGTATGACTGTGTTTTAATTGTTGACAATTTCAACATCCATGTTTGTTGTGAGGATGGTCCACTAGTTAAGGACTTCCTTGCTCATATTGACACTTTTAATCTCATTCACATGCTTGATCTGGTACTGTCTTATGGTCTGGATGTTTGCATCACAGATATCAAGGACTCTGGAATTTCAGATCATTTCCCAGTTATGTTTTATATTGCAATAGGCAATGTGGGGTTGAACAGTGAGCGTCCTTTGCACCAGATGCGCACGATTAATTTTCAAACCATTGTTCACTTCTCTGCTGTGTTTACTAGACATCCAAATTTACTTTCCCTTGAATTTGAATATCTCTGCCCCACTGCAACCACTGTTTAACTGTCTTCATGATGTCAAAGTCTGGTTATCACGTAATTTTCTCTCCCTGAATGAAAATAAAACCGAAGTTATTGTTTTTGATAATCATACCCTTTGGGCCAGCTAACTGATACTCTTTTTTCCTCTTGCTAGCCTTTGCTCCCACACTGTAAGAAACCTCTGAGTATTTTTGGATAGCTCTTTTAAATTAGAAAAGCAAGTGTCCACAGTGGTTAAAACCAGTTTTTTATCAGTTATGTCAGATATCCAAAGTGAAGCCCTATATATCTTCCTCTGAAAGATTTTGAAAAACATATTAATGCATTTATCACCACTAGACTGGACTACTGCAACTTTCTCTACTTGGGCCTCCAACACTCTTCTCTCTGTCGTTTGCAGTTAGTTCAAAATGCTGCTGCACGCCTTTTAACTGGTACTAGATAATATGATCACATCATTCCACTTTTAGCTAACTTGCATTCGCTCCCTGTCAAATATATATTTTAAAATTCCCTTGCTCACTTTAAAAACCTTTAAGCAACTTGGCACCTAGCTATCTAACTGAACTCCTCTACTTGTAAACCTCCCAAAGAGCACTAAGATCTTCTAACCAGATGCTCTTAGTACAACCAAGGTCTTGACTGAAGTCCAGAGGTGATCGTGCCTTTACCACTGCAGCACCAGACCAGCAGCAAATAACCTTCCTGTTGATATTTGTTCTTCAAGTCTATTTGGTCTTTTAAATCACGTCTTAAAACTCACTTTTTTATTTTGGCTTTTGAATCAAACTAGTTGACTATCATCTGGCTTGCTTTATATGTTTGTCACCTGTGTTGTTTGTTGGTATGTTTTGTTTGTTAATGCTTTGTCTTTATCTTTAATTCGCTTTTTGTCTGACTGTGAAGCACTTTGGTCAACACTGTTGTTGTTAAAATTTTGACTTGATTTTGATTTGATTCTATTTAATTTTGATTAATTGTGATTAACTGAAACATCTGAGGCTTTGGGACAGCCAAAATGATATTATTAAGATGACTAAAATGAGTGTCAATGCAGCTGGGACTGATAAACGGAAGATAGATAACTGCACAAGGGCGTAGATGTGGCATGGGTGGAAGAGACATGTCCCCACCAATATCCAGCAATTATTGAATTGTCTCCACCAATAATTTGATCTCTTCCAGTAAAGAAAAACAAACTCGATAGAAAGGAAAAACAAAACAAAACGATCTGTCAACGTCTCATTCACCCAGCAGTGCAGAAAGAGTTAAATTACGTTTTCTACTGGAGTCCTACCTCATGTGACAAATATGGCCAATGTGATTGGCTGTGCCTTTCAGGGAGCTCTATTTAGTTTTAGCAGCGGCAAGCCTGCACTGCGAGGAAGAGAGGAGGATGGCAGCAAAAAGGAAGAACCTGGATATAAGAAATTATTTTTCAAAGAAACCTGTAAGTCACCTAAAGTCAAGCTCTAAAATGTGTCCGTCATAATAACGTTACAGGTTATACTAGGCTTTGGCCCACATCAGTCTAAAATTGTATGTAACCATGAATAACGTGTTGCCATGTCCACCAGGAGAGACTGGACTGTATAGATATAAAACAAACATGCCAGCAGTATATCTCAGTTAACGAGAGGAGCAGGCATGTGTTTGGCTCCACATAGTGGACATTGAGGTGTTGTGTGGGGCACCAGTAGTCCATGTCTGTTGCTGTAACAGTAGTTCATGTTTAGAATAAAACATCCCAGCTCACTGATCTGATCGGGGCCAGTAGTGCCTAAAATGTTGCATAATTTTGCTGAGAGATCTTTTACTTTGTGGTAATCTTAGATGAGTAGCTTTATGGACAAAACCCACCAGGTCATTCAGTGTTCCCTTAGTGCTAATGTATAAGAGATGTTGGTGTAGTATAACTGAAGTGATGTTGTTAAGTCCTTAAAGTCATATTCTTTTATTGTCATGACTGTATTTGAAGGTGTTTTTATTTTTGTATGATACCTGATTTATATGGAATATGGCTGAAGTAAACTAAAGTCTAAAATACTTAGTCAGTCATTTGTTTAATAGTAATTTAACATTATATAATTCACATATAAAACTATGAATTGTAATTTTAAACGGTTTAAAAGCATGTAGAATAGCATATGTAGGCAAGTATATTTCTCCTTTTTCTATCAAAAAGCAAAAACAAAAAGGAAAAAAAAAGAAACAGGGTGGTTGAATCATCTGTCCCCACCAATGCCAAAACCAAATCTACGTCCTTGTAACTGCATGTCATTTATATTAGCTATGGTCCATTTTACTATGTTCTGGCTGAAACCAGTAGACCAGGGACTTGAGACTTAAAAACCACAGTTATAATGGAGAATTGAAGAACATGCTGTTTAACAGGTATAATTGTGATTATAGTGAGTAGATTAATTCTACCACTACTCCTACGGTTACATGCTAAAATATCATCTTCTTTTTAAATTAAACAGGGATTCTACAACAAACCTCTGTTCAGATATACAGAACAATATTTTTCTTTCTGGGTATTCTTTATGTGTGGTTGGAACCAAGAACTGCTGTGGCAGAAGTCCAGAAACTGTAGAAACAAACTCTTATATCAGTGATATATTTTGCATTTTTTCTTTTAACGCTAATCTGAACAGTGTCAAGCTGTTTTTACTTGCAGCTTCAGTTTTCCTTGTTTGAATTAGGACATAGCCAAAGGTGGTCAAAGATCAGGATCATGTGACCTCACAGATCAAATGCAGGAAATCCCGGGTTAGCCATTTTCACAGGAGAATAAAATATTAAACTGAGAACATTTCATTTTCAAATGACGGTCTGTTGCTGTCATCCTTCAAATGTTTTGGTGTTATTTGGAAAATACGACATGCTTTGTACACTGCCAACGTCTCAGTGAAATAACACACTTCAGGTCTAACAAACTGTCATTGTCAGATGCATAACAATCAATAAAGTTGAAACATTTACTTTTGCTTTTTAGCAAACACGTACACACAGCAGCTAAATACAAATATATGACCATGCACCAATTTACAGCAAGTATAGCAGCCTGTTCACAGTGATCATTATCCGTACTTTATTTATTGATTGGTGTTTTTAACATGTCTTTGAACTATGGAATAAACTGAAGCAGCTGGAGGAAAGTCATACAGAGAATGAAGTGAAGAACTCTTTGCAGGACAGTCAACTTTGTGGATTTAGTCTCTCAGACTGCTCAGAGCCATCGTCAGGAGCTAGAAGATAAAAAATACACAGTTTACAAATATTTTATCCTTTTCAAGGAAATGATTTGTAGTGATTGTTTTTTTTCTGTTTGAATACATGACCCAAGTGATACAAGTGAGAGATCAGTGTTATTCAAGTGAGCAGAATATGTATCATGAAAATGATGTAGAACATTTAGCTGAAACAAACCAAAATAAAACATATCAGTTGTCATTTGTTTTGTTTTTTCATTACTTGCACAGATATCTTGTGTCCATTTCCTTTTTAATATACTTGATTATTTTCTTCTCACGTCATCCTTCTCAGGGACTGTGATCATCGCGGTGTGGCTAATTACTTTAGAATTTATGTGTTTGTATCCAAACTGATCTGGCAGTAAGATTTCGGAGATGAATTCAAAAACTAAACTTAATATTTCCCACATTCAGATTTCTCACCTTTCTTCTTTTTGTAAGCTACAAATGCCAAAGCTGTGATGATGGTGACAGTTAGAACAACCACTGCAGCACTGATGAAGGTCACAGTGTCAACTGGCTTCTCTGCTGAACAACACATGGTAGCATTTTATATTATTAAACAGAAAACTGTGCTGATACCAAGGAATGAATGAGGAATGACCTGATATGAGTGAAACAATAAATGACACAAAACCATTACTACTCGGTCAATACAGATTACTCAGACATTAGTTACTCTTCTTGTGCACGCTGAAGTTGTCATGGTGCTGAGTCTGATGACCCAGCCGTTTGTGTTTGTTATTATTCTATGTTCTTGTTTTTTCTGGTCATGTATTCTGTTGCTATTTAGGTTTTGGTTCTGTACTCCCTCTGTTCTTGTTCAGTCAGTTCTCTGTGTCTACATCTTTGCGTGTGTGTTGAGATTCCTGTGTTCTGTATTCAGTTTTGTCTGCTCCTACGTCTCATCTGTGTAATCAGTATCAGCCGTGTCTCCTAGCTGTTTCCTCTTGGTCCTGTTCACCTCCTGTATTTAGTGCCTGCATCTTCCCTTGCTCATCATAGTGTCGTTCCTCATTCTTCACTGTGTGTTCCGTGTGGGTTAAGTTGGGCTTAATCCAGTGTTGGGAAGGTTACTTTTAAAATGTATTCCACTACAGATTACAGAATACATGCCCCAAAATGTTTTTGTAACGTATTCCGTTACGTTACTCAATTAGCATAACGTATTCTAAATACTTTGGATTACTTAATGTATTATCATGCTTTTTACAACTACATGAATGTACTATTGCTGTGTGATTGATTACTATTACTGAAGGTTATTCGCCCTACCAATACCAACTAGAATTTTAAATCTTAATGTAAAAGTTAGAGATGGACCGATCCGATATTAAGTATCGGTATCGGTCCGATACTGACCTAAATTACTGGATCGGATATCGGAGAAAAATAAAAAATGTAATCCGATCCATTAAATATCA
>NW_005188445.1:30053-39847 GCF_000239375.1 Pundamilia nyererei
AGATATTTAAAAAAAAACAGTTTTGTTGATTAAAAAACACTATATCGGATTCATATCGGTATCGGCAGATATCCAAATTTATGATATCGGTATCGGTATCGGACATAAAAAAGTGGTATCGTGCCATCTCTAGTAAAAGTAGTAACAGAGTAACAGTAGTGTGGACATTAGGTAAGGCTGCACTTTTTGCAGCGATCTCATATAGAAAACTATTCCGTGCGTAAATAAAACAGGTCTGCGGCTCCGAACCTTAGTAAAGGGACCTCTGGCTAATACGCCGGGTTCTGTGTCAGGCTAGCTTCACTTTGTTGTCTGGGTCATCTTTGCTAGTGAGAGACAAAGAGAGGCGTTGAAAGGCTGCTCCAACAGAACTTATTGTTTCGGAGGAAAACACGAACACAGTGTACAGTCGAGTCTTAATAGCTTACTTACAACTGGGCTCGTCAGGCACTCTACATGCTTCCATCTCCCGTTTCTGGTCGGTGACAACTCTCCTTTCCACTCTCCTTTTTCTCCCTCCCTCGCGCTCACAGACACATAACGGGTATGGCAGTCCATTCTGCCTGCAGCACGGACTACACTGCCCATGAAGCTACATTCTTTACAGTTATGCCTTTAACACTTAATTTTTTGAATATTTTTTTTTTACAAATATTTCTTCAGGTCATTATGCGGGCCGCAAGTAGAGGTGACTTGGGCCGCGAGATTGAGACACAGACATTAGAGCATCTTAATGCGCGTTTTGTTTGGGTTTCCACCAGCGTGGAATTAAAAATAGAGAGGGCATAGCCTAATGTATGAAACAGGAAAATGCCACCATGTAATCCATTTATTTCAACAAAGTAACTGTATTCTGAATACCACCCTTTTAAACAGTAACTGTAACGGAATACAGTTACTCATATTTTGTATTTTAAATACGTAATGGCGGTACATGTACTCCGTTACTCCCCAACACTGGCTAAATCACATTTTAACCCAAACTTACACTACACTTGCATAGACTCATGTTTATGTATCAGCAGTAACAGCAAGCATGAGACGAAGAAAAGAAATGTTTAGTTAATAACTTAATAATATCAAGCTACAGTTTTATAAACTCCCCAGTCTTACCCCTGTTGGTCTTGACCACTGTTTTGTCCAGTTTGGTGATCATGTCCTCGTTCACACCAGAGAGCTGAAACACACAGTCGTACCTCTGCCAATCTTCAGGTGTGACTGATGAAACATTCAGATCAATACTCATCTGGAAGGTCCCATCATTGTTGAGGAGGATCTCTCCCAGATCCACACCTTCATGAAGCTGCACTCCGTCTTTCCTCCAGAACATCACAGCTCTGTCAGGATAGAAACCTGTAGCGTGGCAACTGACTGGAGAGGAGGGAGTCTTTTGGAGTAGAGACACTGAGGGAAGGACTGTAAAGAGATTGGCAGTTGGTTACGTTCGTCCTTTAATTTTATTTTGCTCTAATTTTGAAGCAAGAAACCCATATGAAATTTCTATTCTATTACATTTCATCAGATTGTGTAATTCTACCTGCTGTCTGCAGAAACCTCTTCCCATATCGCAAATACTCCTTTAAAAAGTCAGGGCACTGATAAACTAAAAAGTTTTTATTTGATTCAAATTGATGTTCATGAGCATCAAATCTCATTTTGGTGAGGACAGCGTGTGGTTTAGGAGCGATCCATGTCAGTGTCTGCAGGTCATATGCTAGAAAATCTTCTCTATCATAACCATACTGATCATATCCAGTCTCATCGTCCCATTCACAGCCCTTCATCCTTTGCAAAATATGAACACCTGAAAAGACAGACAGTAACTGTAACTGTGATAAACCAGTAAGATGTTAGCACAGCTTATACCTGAAACTGCACTTCTACCACAAATAAGCAATTCAAATGCAAAAAACATTTTTTAAAATAAAAATTAAAAAATGATTTAAAGAAAATCGTTTCAGCAATAAAAAGTTCAACAAATCCGTACCTTCAGTTTGGTTCAAACGTTGCCTCAAAGTCTCAATTGTAGCCTTAAAGAAGTGATGACTTTCATTAGATTGTAAACTATACCACTCCAGGTGCTGTGGATGATCCTCAAAGAATTTAATCCAGTCTTTCTTTGGTGTTGCTTCTCTTACACTGTTGGAGTCACCTATCTGAACGTCATCAACAATTGCAACAGCTACAAACTCTGGGATGCTCTGAGCTCCTGGGCTTTCAGTGAAGAAATATTTCAAGGAGTGTTTTACTGTAAAATTAGGAAGACTTTGAATTAGGAGGGATCCCTTTTATATGCTTTTTTGTATCATTTAAGGAGGTTAAATATGAACTAGAATCAGTTTCAGATTTAGCATTGACTTCAAAAGTATAAGGGTGAAAAGACACTGAGAACCTACTGAATGATGAAATAATCTTAGTGTTGTGTACAATTTAATTTTTGCTAATATCTCTTCTGTAACTCTTTATTCCTACTACTCCAAAATTACATTACCTGCACATACAGAAAATCATGCCACATTCTAAAATCCAAATCTAAAGAAAAAGTACATTCACTGACAGTATTAATATGTCTCCCACATAGACTGTGACATTTCAGGGGTGCACATCTTCCTTTCACCACCAGTCACCTTAAGAATAGAACAGAATGCCTTTATTGTTATTGCACTAACATACAGCTTCTGTCATAATGAAACTCCAGTCAGTGGTGCAGAAGACAGTGAAAGATAAAAAGACCAAGTTTCTTGCAATTCAATTTCCTATAAACTAGGAAAAATATTTTTTAAAGTAAAACTTGAAATATGATCTTACCTGGAGATGCAACATGGCAGCAGAGGAGTAATATGAGCACACTATTTTCACATTCACTAACACAAGAAACACAACAGACAAAACACAACTGGGAGTGGTAACGTGACTTATCCAAAGTCCATGTTCTGTTAGGCTGGGCCAAAGTTATCTGAGTCAAAAAAAATTAATCATTAAACAGACTGCGTGCCTCCTACAGTCTCCTGCAGAAATAATTTAATTTCTATGTCTTATTTGTAATTATAGGATCAAACCATGGGTGATACTCAACCTGGACTGAAATTACTCTTTTTAAATTAAGGTACTTTAGATGGCCTTCTTAATTATTGAAAGCTGAGAGTCAAATATGCATTTTTGTTGAAATGGTTGCCAGCGGTCTAAAATGAAAACAGCCAGTGTACACATGTGTAAAACCTTTTAATGCCGATGTGAATTTAAAGGATGCAAACACATGCATAACATTTTTTGTCTTTAAATTTGTAATTTAAAAGTCACATTGAGCTAGTCAAGCTCATAATGCTCTCGATGGTGGAGCAGTAGAAGTTAGCAGTCTCTGGTGTAACTGGGCCTGACGCAGCTTCATGAGAAAGTACAGCCTATGTTGTGCTTTCCCTACCTGGTGGGAAATGTTTGTGGACCAGGTAAGGTCAGTCAAGATATGGACCCCGAGGAACTTGAAGCTATCTACCCTTTCTACTTCCTCTCCATTGATGTAGAGGGTGGAGTACTCTTGAAGTCGATTACCATCTCCTTGGTCTTGGCTGTGTTCAGATGCAGGTTGTTGTTGTCACACCATCACTTCAGATGCTGAACCTCCTCCCTGTAGGCTGAATCATTGTAGTTGTCAATCAGTCCTATAATGGTGGTGTTGTCAGCAAATTTTATAATGTTGTTACTGGTGTGAATTGGAGAGCAGTCATGGGTGAAAAGTGAGTATAAGAGGGTACTGAGGATATACCTGTGTGGGATGCCTACATTCAGAATGAGGGTGGAGGAGGTGTGCTCTCCCCAAAACTGAAGAAGCTTCTCGGATGAGAGTCCGAAAATGTCACAGCCGAGGCCACCTCAAAAGGGAAAGGACTCAAATGCTGGGCGCTAAACAGTACGTAAGTAGTTTCAGTGACAACATTTATTTTCTCAGTAAGTGTTCACAATCAGGAAACTGGAATGTGAGTTTAACAAGTGCTAAATGCCACAATAACCCAAAGGGGTTTTGATCAGCCTTGGCTAAGTAAGCAATCTGGTCGTTGGTCAGTGGAAACAGCTGTTCCGGGGATTGGGCTGGAGGGAGAGTCAAACTGGGTCCGGGGCAAGGGTCAGAGTCACTGTAAATAGAGTACAGACGTTCAGGTATGGTTCGGGAGAGATAGGAAGTTCTGAATCTTCCTTAGTACTGCGTACTTGACGTGGGTGGTCTGTAGTGGCATGAAGGGGTGAGTGGTCCGGGTGAGTGGTCCGAAATTCCTGGCGTTGAGGCAGGGAGGCAGGCAGGTGAGTCGGGTGAACAGTCCGTGGGACTGTCAGGAGGTCCAGCGTCCGGATTGGAACTCTTCGGCGGAGATTTGTGTCTGGCAACTTGGTGCGTAGCTATGAAAGAAAACACATGATGAGACAAGGTAGTTTTCAAGGAGTGTGCGAAATCACAGTGGTGGCCTGCACTAACTAGGGTTGGCTGAGAATCTGGCGAAGAGAGGTTGAGGTTGCCTTATGAGTCCCCGGCTTCATTACCCACAGGTGCGAGCAATCAGCAGAACACAGAGCCCCCTCCCAGGGGTGGAGATGCCGGCTCGGAGGGAGACACACTAGCACACACCCGGACCATGACAGAGAAGCTTCTTCAGTTCAGTTCAGTTCAGTTCAGTTCAGTTCAGAGGGGAAACGTCTTCAAGCAACTTAAAGCAGTCCAGACGTTTTTCCTTCCAAGCTCCTTAGACTGCGATGACCTGGATGACTGAGAACCTTCACAGACAAAGTCTCCCATCCTGACATTCTGGGGTCTATCGGACACTTTTTTTTTCCCATGGCTATGATTTCTATGTAACATTCATACACATTTAGTTGGCCATCTGGTCAGGGTCTGGAATGCTGGGCCTCCCTGCTGATGCAGGACCAGGGGCGGTCTGCTTGTCTCCATCCCAGGGCAAAGGGCAACATCTCTTGGGTATGAGGGTGGATTGCTCCTCTGAGGGTGAGGGTACCTGGACCTGGGTGTATAGAGTATGTTTGGGGACTACGAATGGGTGTACAGTGTTCATTTCTGTTTGTCTCCATGTTGGGCGAGTGCTGAGTATTTGTATATGTGTGCATGAAGGCAGGAATGCATGTTTGTCGTGTGTCAGGTGGGGTCTTAGACTCCACCTCTTTGGGAACATCTCAGGCCCTCCTGTGTGAAGCTCCTGCTGTGCACTGAGTTCCTGACTGTGGTCTGGGAAAGAGTACTGTAACTTTTTGTTTGCAAAATACAGTATATAATGACGAATTTTGTGCAAATTACTTTGAAGTATTAAGTCTGTGAAGGTTCTCAGTCATCCAGGTCATCGTAGTCAAAGGAGCTTGCAACGAAAAGCGTCTGGACTTCAAGTAACTTAAAGAAGTCCAGACACTTTTTGTTGCAAGCTCCTTTGACTTTGAAGTATTAACTAAAAAAAGTTACTAGTTACTTCTTCAAAAAAGTAACTGACTTTTCCAAACAACAAAATTATATGCAGCTATTTATCTGAAATGCAGCCAAGATGGATTTTTTTTAAAATAAACATTTCAAACCATTTACAGACCAATCAGGTGTTCTGCATCAAATAAGATGCCACACAAATTATTTGTGTCACTCCAAAAGATAATTTCAGCCCACTATAAGATAAGGGGGGACATTACAAGCCTGATCCTGCAGGCCTGAACGGTGTAACAGCTGTGACATTCAGCAGTAGCCTCAGTGTTCTGACATATTAAAGAAAAACTATCGACTACACTATACAACACACTAACTACACACTCCAAACACGCTAAATGTCACAACTCTCTCACATCTCAAAACTCGCTCTCTCTTGCTACGTCGCTTCAAAACATTCATTTTTAGGCTATTTTTCCTCAGCAAATCAGCAAACTTAAGAAATATAATTAATAAAAATAATAAAATGAACAAAAATCTTCTTTGGTCCTAACATGTTTCAGTAGTGTGCTGTGTTTGTCTGTGCAGTCTCTGGATTCAGTCTCTCAGAGATCAAGATCTCAAGTTCAAAGGTGTTGCCCGGAGCTGTAAGTTTCAAAACACACTGTTAGTCCTGATATTTTTGAACTGGCTTTTACATACAGTGTCACTGAAACCAAGAGCAACAAAGAAAACTACTTACATGGTTCAGTATCGCTTTCTGTAATAAAGAGAAAAAACAAATATTTCAGAATACATGATAAGTTCAGATAAGTTCACTTTTACACTCTGTACTAGACCATCAGCAGACCATGACCATCAACTCATTTGAATCACTCACTTTTCTTCTTTTTGTAATCAGCAAATCCAACAGCAGCACCGAGGATGAGAACAAGAACAACCACTGCAGCAATGATGGGGATCATCATGCTAGAAGCATTTTCTGCACAGTAAAACAGAGATGTGCAGGGGAACAGGTTAAAACCAAAGTCCATCCATCCATACATCTCCCCAAATGTGAGGCCAAAAATAAATAACCAACTTTTATTAACAGCTGTAACACTTTACATATTTGGAACCAAAGATACACAAGTATTACTATATACACGCATTTAAAAAATAAATTTTTAGGATCCCCATTAGTAATTCCCACAGTAGCAGCTTTTCTTCTTGAGGTCCAAAACAAAACCAGAAAAAAAAATTAAATATTACATTTTAGACAATCAACAGCATCAGCAAACAAAATGATTTAAATGTTTTTCCTTTCACCTTTCCTAATGTTTTCCTCTGTGTTGGTTCTGATCACTGCTTCATTCAGTTTCATGACAATATCCTCAACACCACAGAGCTGAAACACGCACTTATATTTTCTCCAGTCTTCAGGGGTGATTGATGAAACATTCAGATCAACACTCATCTGGAAGGTCTCATCATTGTTGGGGAGGATCTCTCCCAGAGCCACACCTTCATGCAGCTCCTCTCCATCTTTCCTCCACATCATCTCGGCTCTGCCAGGATAGAAACCTGTAGCGTGACAGCTGACTGGAGAGGAGGGAGTCTTCTGGAGGAGAAACACTGATGGAAGAACTGGAGAGGGAAGATAGGAATGAGAGTGAGGCAATGGTGATAGAGGGTAAGATTTCACAGTAGCATTCGAAAAGAACTATGGCTAAAACTCAAGGAAAGCTGTGAAAAAGCAAAAATTAATCTGTAATTCAATACAGACTGAGGCATTCAAGAAAAAAGAGTCACAAGCTTTATAGCAGCTGCATTGTAACAATCTTTAAGCTAAATTAAACCCCAAGCACACAGATATATGGTCACTAAGTACTCAAAAATTTTTAACACATGAGTTTACTTTAAAGCAAATCCAATCCATACCTTTCCACATCACTGTTTTTGTTCAGCAGTTTGAGCAAAAGAAAAAAGAGAATTACTAAAAACCATTAGAATATGCTAAATAAACCCTACTACTGTAGCCATGAAACTGTCATGTGATGTTTCTGGTTCCGTGTGGGAAGCTTTTCCCAGTGTTCAAGTACATCTTCAGATGCTCTGGTCAAATCTGAGTGAGGTCATTTTCTTTGTGTTTTATTGCGTTTCTATCAGCGTCCCATATCTTGTGGTGCAAGTAAAAAATAAATCACTTTAGTCCACAAAATAAATCATGTATATTTTTTTAGCTTCAGTTTCTGATTTGTGTTTGTAACTCAGTATTTTTTATAATTATTTTTTTTTGTTCTCTTCCCACTCTGTGGGTTCACATATGTCTAATCAATGTTCCCCATATGCTTTGTGTGCGTAAATAAAGAGCCAACAATAGCCAATAAACTTTTTGTGATTGTACCTTTTTTCTGTGAGAAACCTTTGTTATGGTCCACATACATCTTCAGATACGCTGGACAAATGTTTGTGAGGTCATTTTCTTTGTGTTTTATTCTGAGTCGATCAGTATCCCATTTCTGTTTGGTAATGACAGCCTCTGGTTTCAGTGCGATCCATGTCAGTGTCTTCAGATCAAAATCCATAAAGGCTTCTCCGTTATAACCATACAGTAACACACCAGTCACTTCTCCAGTGTTTTCATCCCATTCACAGCCTTCTATCATCTGTAAAATGTGCACAGCTGAAGGGACAAACATAAAATAAGATATTGCAGTGAATCTGCAAGATTTGTGTTGTGCTTATTGTTCAAGTCAAGTACTCTGTCAACCTTTTATTTAACCTAACCAGAATACTACAGTATGTTAAAGTAGGTCTAACTATTGAAGATTGCAAGAGAAGAAGCATAATCTAATTCAATAAAGGTGTCATCTGAAAGAGGTCATAATCAGAAAAACCTTTTTAAAACTTTTTAAAGGAAATTTTTAAATCTAACCTCATTTTAAAGCAGGAAGCACAAAATGTAGTTTTTTTTTTCATCAGTCAGTTTCTATGATTTATAATGATCTGAGATTAGAAATAACAGAAAATACTACACCATCACCTTGGTTGAACTGCTGCTTCAAGCTAAAAATCGTGTCTTTGAAAAGTTTTGGTTGATCCTCAAAACACTTCTTGTTGTACCAGTCCCGCTGCTGAGTGTTGTTTTCTAATAGTTTCTTCGCCCAGTCCTGCTGTGGTTGTAATGTCTTGCTGCTGCTGTCGCAGTAACCAGTCTGGATCCCATCAACCATTAGTACACCCACAAACTCTGGGATGTTTGGAACCCCAGAGGATCCAGTGACAAAGTACTTCAGTGAGTGTTTCACTGTGGGACAAGTATGAGTCAAGAAGTAAATAAAGCATGCAAACATTCTCAGAAATATTAAACATTCAGTCTTCTTTTAGCTGCTTTCTTTGTGTTTGTCACAGCAGGCTGATCTGCTTCCATCTCACTCTGCCCCTGCCATTCTTTGCTCTCAATGCTCTGCATGTACTAACTCCTCTGCATGTGTTGGTGTTCCTTTATTGCCATAATAATGTTGGTAATTGCAACTGACTTATCACGTTAGCTTGGTAATGTGGGGAAAACAGAAAAAACAACGGCTTTGTTTAGATAAAACTCTCTTCTGGGAAAAACGATAAGCATTTCATTTCAATCGTTTTATTTATTACTTTTTGCAATATAATATCTATATTATCAAGTTAGGTTTGCTGTTAGCCAAATTTACTTTGCTCATATTGGTTTGCTAGTGATAGTTTTCAACAACATTAGTTTCTACTACCTGAATAATCACACAACGTTACTGGGCAGTTGCAATGCTGATCCTGGACCAGCAGTCTTCTGATGATAGGAAGAAACCGACAGAGGAATATCAGATCGTGCAACTCCCAACTTCAGCTGTAACCTCCAGTCTCCCTCCTGTCTTCTCCAAACCATCAATCACAGCTGGTCTTACTATCTTACTCTCCATCTTGTAAACCTTTCCCTTTCACTCGTGCTGCCATTTTTCTGGCACAAATCACCGCTGACACTCAATCCGGTCAAGTGACTCCTCACATGACCGTGGTTGGCACTCGCCTTCACTCACTCTAGCCCGCCTTTCACTTCTTTTACGCAAATATGATCCAGTCCGTATAATTTCTTATTTAATTTACAGTGTGGTCAATACGAGAGGTTACAGGACTGTGTAGCGTTATTTTTATTTTCATAAAGAGCTACGATCTGGCTTATCTATATTGGATGTGTCTGTCACAGCACTGACTGAAAATGATGAAGAATGACCAACATCGATCTAAAATAAATGTGTGTAAACGAATTAAAACATTATCAATATTCAATATTTAAAAATGTCTTCAATAGGCTACATCAGACATGAAATGTACAATAATGAGAGTTGCAAAAGTTTCACAACAACGAAAT
>NW_005188446.1:0-35835 GCF_000239375.1 Pundamilia nyererei
GTACAATTGTACCAAAAAAGTGGTCACTTAAGGACTTCCATGTTTCCACTGAGGTGTTACTGTGTGGAGTTGTCATGTTTAAGTTTGTATTACTATTTCTCTGACTCTGAAATGTAGAAGAGGAAATAAATTGTTGGCTGGTTGGAGTTGGACTAGGCATGTGTGCTCTTTGTAAACCAAATGCTTGGGAGTCTGGACGGCCCCTTTATATAGGTTTAAGCCCCGCCCACGTTCGGCTGCAGCCACTGTGACGTCATCCACTTTCCTTTGAAGTTGAACCTTCAAAGGTTTGGGGGCGGGGTTTAAGCTAATCTCTGACACAGCTGCATGACATTTAAATGGCATAAACTATTAATTAGCGTGGGTGGTGATTGTTCTTTTACTTTTCATATTCCGTATTTTTTTTCGCATCTATCTCCGTTCAACTTAGAAAAACCATTCAACCACCGTTAGATTCCTCTTCTTTTGGACATGACTGCTTGTATTTTTCTCATTTTTAACTTTTATATTTTTTTAAATTATTCAACTTCCTTCAACAAATATTTATGATGTATTTCAGTGGTGAAACCCTTCAAATCCTCATTCAAGTTACTCCCCTTTCAATTGTATCTACCTTCACATACGTTGACCTAGAACCACCATTCAAACTTTAAAACAAAGCCAAGACATTGAACTATTCAACTGGTATTTATCTTTTCAATATTGTTTATACTTTTTCTTCAGCTCTACTTTAAGTTTCATGCCTTTTTTTCACCTGTTTCAGAGTTTATAATGGTTGTGTGTGGGACGGAATGTTGGAGGAGACAGGTCAACTGCTAGAGTGGGAGCAGGGGGAAAATTTATCTTAAAATCTTCTCTTTAAACTGCTGCTATGAACACAGTGTTTGCTCTACAGCCATCATTTTACCGTCAAAACGTAGCCATCGTTGTCCTCTTTCATCCAATGTTATTATTATTGTAATAGATGTTATGGTTCTTTCAGAAATTTCACCAATGCACACCCTCCTCGCTGCAACTTTTCCAAAGAAACCAATGTTAAAATGGCTCCCAAAATTCATCTGAAAATCAGAAGAACAGGCTGTCTTTACGCTGTCACTACATTCATAACAATCATATGACCCCCTATGAGCAAGCCCTTTGGTGACAGTGGGAAGGAAAAACTCCCTTTTAACAGGAAGAAACCTCCAGCAGAACCAGGCTCAGGGAGGGGCGGCCATCTGCTGCGACCGGTTGGGGTGAGAGAAGGAAGATGGAATAAAGGACATGCTGTGGAAGAGAGCCAGAGATTAATAACAAGTATGACTCAGCAGAGAGGTCTATTAACACATGTTGAATGAGAAAGTTGACTGGAGAGGAAATACTCAGTGCATCATGGGAATCCTCCAGCAGCCTATACCTATTGTAACATTCCTGTGGTGACATTTTTTTTCAACCAGGTGGTTCATGAGCCTATTATTTTAAACTAGTCTGGTTTTAACCTTTACAACAAATAATTCTAATTAAAAATGTTATCCACTTAGGCTATGTCCACATGTACCCAGGTATTTTTGAAAACGCAACTTTCACACTGACTTCTTCAGTGTTCTTTAAGGACATTTTAAGGTTTTGGGACAAAATTTTAGCCCAAATCCTGTGGGTAAACCTGTTCGTAATGGCTTTATCTGCCCCTGGAGGCAATTTCCTTGCCTCTTTTATTTTGCTTATAGCGTGCAGAACCAAATCTTTAGTGAAGCTTTCAACAAGTTCTTTCTCTCACCCTCTCTCTCGCACTTTTTTTCGATGCAAGGGGCAGTGTTGAGATTTTGTTACCTAGTGGCTACACAAGCCAGGAAGTACCAATGACCGAATTTGGTAAATAAACATTTTTTTACAATTATTATTTGAACATATATGAGTGTTTGTGTATAAATACACAAACACTACACACATGCTTTCAATTGTGTAAGGAAGTTCAGTTAACACTAGCAACATGCTTTGTAGTGTGTACGTGCTTTGTCTCTAGGGGCCACCGTATATATTTATCTATAAACATATATAAATAAAACCACTTTTTTTTTTTGCATTAGTAATTCCTTTTGTGCATAATTTTATATTGTTGTTAATAATAAATTAATTAAAGTAACAAAACAACCTGAAGTGCCTGTTGGCTATTGGAAGCTCGACTCACTTTTTAGTGAGTCGAGCTGAATGAGCCGGTTCTCTAAAAAGAGTCAGAATTTCCCATCACTAGTGTGGATAAGAGAAACTCTAAAACAAAATTCAAACTTCAATGTATATTGTTGAGTCATATTACTTAGGAAAAAGAACAGCTCCGAGAAATCATTAAAAGCTCCAAATTACCATAACATTCACGTCCATGATGAGTGCATCTTAATTTCTCACCACATCTGCACACATTTCAAGAAATCTCTGATCTTGTTTACCAGAGTTGCCAGCAAAAAATAAATAAAAAATATGGGGAGGCGAAAGACTTTGCACAGTAACGATATCTTCTGTGCATTAAATGTCTCATCACTTTTACAATATTATATGTGTAGTTCATGGCTGCACATTGGACCCATTGGACAATTTATTGCACATATTGCACATATATCTATCCTGTAAGGTTTTTCCCTCCTGTTAAACATTCTCTGGCCCTCAAGCATAAAATACAATATCTCATCATTACTATTTTCTTTAACCAGGCGTCTGGTCCAATGTTTCTTCCACTTGTTCTTACTTTTAGCTCCACCCAGTTGGCACAAACTGTGTCAATAACCTAACAGGCCTGTGTAAACCAATCACATCATGGGTATGACCGCAGTGCCCAATGAGAATAGCGCAAACCTATAGCCCCGCCGTCACGCGGTAGGTTGCATCGTACAGAAAGTCACCTCGTCGTGTCAGAGTGGGAGAAGCTACTGACAGTTAGCACCATTAGCAGCGGTCACAGTACCACCGGGAGAAGGTCGACAGCAGGATCCTCTCTGAGCCGTATCTAAATCTCACAAACAGCTTTTAAAGGTCTCTAGCTACTCGCCGAGCTAACAGTTTTGCGAGCTTGCTACTAAGTTTCCGCTCATCTCTCGCATTCATTATCAACACCTTCATCATGGCTGCGCTCAGAGCGTCCTATCACAGGATTTTGGACAGGATCGAGCACATGCTGCCCGCCAAGCTGAGACCTGTGTACAACCACCCGGCAGGTAAGACACAGTTGACCGTAATGAGTTTGTTTGGTATTGGGAGGTGGGTGACCGCAGCCGCCCTGTCCAGCCGTGATATGGGATGAGGATGCACTGACCTTTCTGCACCGCATCGTTCAGGGATCACAGTAGCAGCTCTTGCGCTGATGCCCGAGCTGCATGAAATTAATTGTGTTTGCGCTGTCAGTGTAATCTGTAACCTTCCGGGATAACGCGGGCTGAGCCAAGAACCTCGGTCTGTGGAGGAAGCCAAACCCACTTTCATTCAGTTTATCGAGTTCTGGGTGTTTAACTGTGCATTTCAATCAGTCCTTTATCACTAAACTATGTAGTCGCATGCTCGGTTTGATAAGAAAAGTAGTATTGTGCCTCTGGAGAGTGACTATGAATGTAAGCCTGATTGGTTTCATATAGTTGAGGTTGGCTAAACAGAAGTTCATGCTGCTTCCTGGTCGTTTTTGTAACTTGGTTTTGAATAAATTAAGCCCAACTTGCACAAAAACTGATTTTCTTCTTTTGGTGGAAGGTCAAAATCTGTTTGATTGCAGAAGTAAAAAACCCGTTATGCTCTCTGCTACTTTTTTCTGTTCAGGCTTTACTTCTGTTATTTATCTACTTAACTGTGAATCACAGATATGTTCCATTCCATCTGAAATCAGAAATGCTGACTTCCAAGATGGAAGTTTCAGCTGGAATGCCCTCCAGTCAACTTAAAAGGTTGGCCTAATTTATGGTCCACCATTACAACAGTGGACAAAAAAATTAGTAAAACTTGGCTTGTGTACTGTAAGTTTTGTGTGTTTGTGACTTAATACACAGGGAACAGACCAAGCTCTATCTATGAACGTACACCAGCTAGTGATGAATGAATTGCTCTACCTCGCAGGGTAGAAAAACAGATCCTCGCTTTTCCGGCTTTACAACTGGCAAGTTTTAAACTCAGGAGTGACATCATGCTCTGGCATAAAACTTCCGAGATAAATGGAACAGTGACCATGTCCTCCCAGCAGCTTGTTTGGCACTGCCTCAAAGAATAAGCAGCTGTCTCAACGTAATCCAGTTGCAGCCAGCTGTTTCAGCAGCACCTCCTTATTTCAGTGCCGAATCTGCATACTTACTCTTAAAATGTAATGCATGAGTTGCATGCATCAGGGCAGCTAAAGACCCTGTGGATTACTTCTATTTTTGAATGCGGTGTCCTCTTGTTACTGCTGCACATCAGCTGAGCTTGGATAAAGTGGGTAATGTTTCTATTTGGTGACACCCCTCCTTCTTTGTGCTCAGGTATCCTGGATATGATCCTTGCTAAATCTGCAAATAAAACTGTTCTAACTTACTTTTTTGTGTGCCTGGTATCAAGCACAGCAGGGACACAAACACAGCTCACTTCAATCAAATCTATGCTCTGCACAGCTGAAATCCAGATTTTGGCACCCACTTGTTTTGTCCCCCGACAAATTTGCCACACAGCTGACTTAAAGGCCGTGCTGAGAAAGTTGGAGGCAACAGTTTGTTCTTAAAGGGATTTGTTGGGGACAACATGATCACTGTTGTTTGTTTTTATCATGCTGGCTAACCTCTCAGAACAGACTAGATTTCCAGGAGCGTGGCCGTGCGGCACCTACACTGAGAAGAGTGAAGTAGGAGGTGTAGAATAAACTTGACTACTTTTAGATGCTCGATTATTCTTCTCAAGGGGACCCCCATAATTGGTAGCTCCATATTTCTATTTGACAGTTTTGATGTTTTTTGTTGTTTGTTTCTTTGTTTTTATTTTTAACGATTTAAAGATGACGATAAACTAAATAAAACCAGACCCAATAACAAATTTGGCCATGTCTATATCATCCTTATCCAGTGAGTTGCAATGCACACTGAACATTTCTGGTATTTGTGCACTCACCTCCCACTTTCCCTCATGAAGGTATATTTTGTCACTATTTATCAGTCAGGGTAGTATAAATACAGAAGAATCGCCTACGAGTATAACACACTATAATTAAGCAGCAATGCCCTTCAGAACACTGTGCTAAAATCTTTAGCTCTCATTTGAAGCACAAACTAAACTGAAGGTGTTTCTCGTAAGTCTTGCTTATGTATTGAGGACATTTGATATTATCTAAAGGGATCTTGGTTAAGGAGTAACTAGTGTCACTGGTGATACTGGTCTTAGATTTGTCTGAGAAAGGGTACTGGAGCTCCGGGGTTGTCAAGGACAACTTTTCTGATCAGGTATGAAGGGGTGGAGACAAAAGCCAACTCCCTCAAAGATGATTGGCAGCCACAAACGCTCTAGTTTCTGTTTTGCCCCGCAGCGCTGCCAGGAATGCTGATTCCAGACCAGCAGCTTTTCTTCACTGTGCTGTGGCTAATTAAGTCTTTGTGAATCTCCTCCCAGTGGCTCACAGACACCGAGTGTCTGATCTGTGACACTCAGATCCATTGGTGTGTTTTTGATTTGAGCTTTTCACTCTTCCAGAGCTTGGATGTCTTAAGCAGGAAAAACTCAGTGAGCTCAAATACGAGCATTATATTTTGAGTGTTAACAGCCAGTGCTGTGATGTCCTGATCATCTGATGTTTTCTGTTGCTGCTTTCCAGTTCTGATGTAATAACGCCACGATTGCATCAGGGTTGTTGAGGTGGTGTTTGTTTGACAGGAGTTCAAAGGTGTAAAGGTATTGCTATTTAAAAAAAACAACAAAAAAACTGCTGCAATGTTATCACATGGTCTTTTATTACATTAAGGACGGCAGCTAGTTGTTGCTTTCAGAATCTATTAATGTGCTGATCTCTGAATTGGTTTTGTTTATAAAGTGACATTTAAACTTGATAACTGACCACCCAAAATATATGAAAGTATAGAAACAGAACATTTTATTATCAATCCTCTTGACACAAATGATCTTTTTGTGAGCACAGAGAGTAAAAGTCAGCTTCACAGTATTTTCCTGTGGATAAAATGTGTAACGGTGATACTGTTGGTGATGAAAATCTCCAGACACCCCTCAATACAATGTTATTGCAGTACTTCTCTCCAGTTACAAGGTTCTTGTGGTCTCTAACATTTTGCAATATGTTGAGTACTGCAGTAACTCATAGTGAGTTTAACAATTTTTGTTAAATGCAAATTGTGTCGATCAGCCTGCAACTGAAGGGGGTCAAGTTGGCAATTACATGCAGTTTGTTTCTGATAATACAGCAGTTAACTGCGATAAATCGTCAAACATCCCATATCTCCTGCTGACTGCATAGATAGAAATTCATATTGACCACTGCATTTACGCTCAGCAGCCTTCCTCTTCTCTTGAAACATAAACAGAATGCAACTAGCTGGCAGCCAGTTGATGCTAGCAGGAACGTATTCAGAGTGATGGCAACATGTTAGCAGTTTCTGCATTTATAAATTAGACAGCGATTATTTGCAAACATTTGAAAATCAGAGTGGATTGAGCTGACAGCATCCTGCCTGAAAAAAGGCGACCTGTGCAATCGCCTTGCAGTCAGGAGTAGTCGTGAGTGTGCGATGTCCTCAAGCTCTGGCCAACCAGCAACCACTTATGCCAGCATAAGTGTCATATGTTTGCTTATTTAATACAAGTCTGCTCAATTAATAGGAGGGTGGTACACGAGATGATGCAGTATCACTACCAAAATATAACCCTTCTGTGCTGTAGCTATTTATTTATGTGTTTTTATTTTCCACCCCTCAACCACCAGTTTCTAAATGAGCTCAAACCTGGGTTGTCATTGTATAATTTTCTATAAGAGAAACAGCCTTCATATCAGGAGCTTTTATTTACCCTCAAATGTATTGTGTATGGTTAATACTGTGGGAAAGCTGGTTACCTCTGGAAAACTAAACGGTGTGATTTTATGTTTTGTTTTTTCTGTAGGTCCGAAAACTGTTTTCTTCTGGGCCCCAGTGTTTAAATGGGTAAGTGCACATTCACCCAGCTCGTAAGCCACAGCATAAAGTGCAGACAGACTTTAAAAATATGATTTATTTAAAACTACTACCAAGCATGCCTTTATCTGCACCTCATCAGCAGACAGTCAGCAGTTAAGCCTCTTACCCTGTAGCTCGCACATTATCTGACACAAGTAGTTCCCTTGTTAACTCTTGACTCCTTCGGATGAAATTTGTCACACGTGGCAGTTCTGTCAATAAGAAGATTGCGTTATTTGGATGTTTTTTGTTTGTTTTTGTTTTTTATGGGTCTATAGTTATTCCAGAATATTTTATTTTTTAAAAACCTGTCACTACCACTGTGTGATTATTGGGATTCTCATTTAAAACTGACTGATCATTAATGGAGTAAATACATCAGTCTCTTGTCTACAGGGTCTGGTTGGAGCTGGTTTGGCTGATATGACTCGACCAGCAGACAAACTCAGTACCTCTCAGTCTGCAGTGCTGACGGCCACAGGTGAGACGACACCGAAACTCAAGTCGACTTCATAATGTGTCATTTTGGAATAAACGCGTACGTACATCCAAATGGGTTTTGTGCGAGACAATGGACAGTTTAATGGAAAAGTTTCCCTGGTAAGTCTTTCTCTGGGGCTTTTGCAGAATATTCCCCTTGGGCAGAGTTCACAGCTGGTCGACACCTTTGAGTCTTTTTCTTAATTTAGGGTTTTCAGTGAGTAAAAGGTTAACTGGAAACTTAATCCTGGTTTAAACTTTGAAAGAGGTAATGCATAGTTTGTAGTTCTTAAGCTCTGCCTTGAGTTGTTGTTGTACATTTCACATCTCGTTACTTGATCTCTGTTCAGTTTTCAGGTTTTTCCATATTCATTTTTTATTTTATTTTATTTTTTAACCAATCTGTGTTAAAGGTCGCCTGTTTTGTTCCACTTTTTTTGCACTATGTCTCTTCAAACAAATCTTATCTGCGACTCTTTGGCCAAAACACAGACTCTGTCCTGAGGAGTGACCCTGGTGTACCATCAGTGTGCGTCACGTTCACTCCTCCTGTTCTGTTTCTCCATCAGGGCTCATCTGGTCCAGATATTCGTTGGTTATCATCCCGAAAAACTGGAACCTGTTTGCTGTCAACTTCTTTGTCGGCAGTGCCGGAGCCTCACAGCTTTACAGGATCTGGAGGTGTGTGAATGCACAGTAAATGATGTTTCTGCCAGTGGGTTACATGAGCTCATAATCACTGTTAGAAGCATTTTAAAGATTAGTTATAATAAGGAATGCAAGATAATTGCACAGTAGCCTTATGTAGAGTGCTTATTTCTTAATCATTGCTGATATGAAATCATGCAGGCACGTTAATGTTTGACCCTAGAGTGCTGTAGCTATAGTGAATGTATAATGTAGTGTAGTCTTCATGTGTGCTTTGCTTTCTAGTGTCAGCTGAACTCTATCAGAGGAGAGTTCAATTACAACAAGTCAATATTTGTTAAGACCACCTTTATTCTTCAACACACACTGAACTCTTTGACAGCTTTCTTCTCATTTATCTAAGTAGTCTTCAGGAATAGTTCCCCAGGCTTTGTGAAGGATATTCAAATCTCTTCTTTGGACTGGGGAGGCCAGTCTGTACTTTTCTGCACTGTTATTAAATTTTGGCAAGATCTCCAGCAAAAACCTGTCTCAACAATGTTGAAAGACCTTCACAAAGTCTGGAGAACTATTGCTCAACAGGACTTAAAAAAAAAATTACAGGAAAGTTTAGCTCATCGGAAACAAAAGTTTTTAAAAAATGACTTGATTTGAGACTTTTGCACAGTAGTGTATCAGTCAAGTGATTCTTGGAATTCAGTTTTGCTACACAAACTAGTCCCTTCGCTGAGATGAGTTGCTGCTAAGTATTCATACCACTAGATTTTTAGTGTTTTAGTGAACATAGCTTCCCGGCACATCCACAATATCCCAGTTCAAGCCCAAGAGGAGACACGAAAGCCAGTCGGGGGGGGGGATCACAAGCTATTGCACTCTTAGTGATGGTCCCATACCTGGACAAATGGGAGGGTTGTGTGAGGAAGGCATCCGCCGTTGAATCGGTGGATCCTTACTCTGTGGTACTCCCTTGGGAAATAAGGGAGCAGCTGAAAGTATCTTTATTTTTATTCTAGAACTCTACCAAAGTAGCTTTGCACGATTTCTATATTTTATTTATTATTATTTCACGTTCAGCTAGTACTTGATGCAGCACATCAGTTCATGGTCTCTCTGAAAGTTTGAGTTCCTGTCTCTTTAAGCCCCACTTTCATCTGATTGGTCAGTTTCTTCAGCAGACATCTGAGCTCACTGGGATTATTTTATAGTCCTTATCTGAAGCTTTGGCCATAGTTAACATGGAACACTATTTTTAGTTAAGAGGCAATTTAAACAATGTTTTTGTTTTGTTTGTTTGTTTGTTTTTAATCATCTAACAGGTACGAGCAAGATAAGAAGGCGGAGGCCAAACAGGCTGCGGAGTCCTGAGTGTATCGACGCTCCATTGCAGCGGACTAAAAGGGAGACTTCTTATCATCTCGACATCACACCATGCTGTTTCCATAACATCCATGCCATAATAACCATTGTTCTACCACATTAAGCCTGTTGTCCCTGTTGGAAATATGCACTTTTCTTTAAGTTTCACATTTCCTCAGGGTGTACTGAGGGAGGGAAGGAAAACAAAGCTTTTTTTTGTTTTTGTTTTTAAACTGTAGTCAACACACGCTCAAGAATGGTCATCAACGCACAAATACTTCTTGTTCAACACGTTCTGTGATTGTACAGTGTTTAATTTAAGTTCATGCTTTATATCTTGCACACTTGCTGGGAGGTCTTTGCCTTTTCCATCATCGATTTTTCAGGTGTAGCAATCAGTACCTCAGGCAGACAATTCCCAAAAGAACGAAACATGTAACTCTTAGAGTTGTGTTGAACATGGTTTAAGGAATGTGTCCAGATGAAATTAAGGATGTCATCGCACTTAACCTTTTGATTTATTTATAATTTGATCATCGTGTCCCGCTTGAGATCATTAAATTGTCATTGATTACCGTGTAACGATTTCTTCCATTTAATGACTTTAAATCTGTGTGAACTCAAGTTGATTTATGAATTACTTGATTAAAAATTTGCAGTCAAAACTGTATAGGAAGATACTGTTATTTTCTAATTGTGTTTCAGGAATACTTACCTAATGCAACATATTTAACCTCTGAAGCCTTGTCTTGATTGGTAGCACGTACTGACACACTAACAGCGCTCTATTATCAAAATTGTTGTTCTGATGAAGGTGTTTTATAGTTTTTGTGTAACAATAATTATTTGAGGTCTTCCCATTGTATAAATTAACCCCTGACTAATTTAGCAATAATTAGTGCTAACAATTAATTAGAAGACTGTTTGAACAAATGGCACTTTTGAGGATTGATCGTTATGGCTCTGTGATGACTAATGCTAATAAATATGGTTTGATGCCTACAGCTGATTTAAATTTTTAGCATTGACTAAGAATAATAAGAGATCAACATTTTTCCGCACTAACATCGCTTCACTTATTACAGTGCTCCTCTAAGAACAGCTGGAATGATGGGATCCACCATTTGTGGAGGAATGTATATTTCAGGGGCCACTGTATTAGGTATACCTGTTCAACTGCTCATCTAATCAGCCAATCACATGGCTAATTCTCAGTCCATTTTGGCATGTAAACATGGCCGACCTCACGAAGTTCAAACTGAGCATCACAATTTGGAAGAAAGGTGATTTAAGTGACTGTAAAGGAGGCGTGGTTTATTGAGTGCTAATCTACTGGCAATTTTCCTCAACCACCTCCAAGTTTTCGAAAGAAAATACCCAGTGAGCAGCAGTTCCCTGGGTGAAAATGCCTTTTTGATGTCAAAGGCGAATGGCCAGACTGCTTCCAGAAGGCAACAATAATTCAAATGAAACTCAAACAGCGTGACTAAAATTGGATGATAGACGACTGGAAACCTTTTTCTTAGCCTGCTGTGTCTTGATTTCTGCTGCAACATCCAGATAGTAGGGTCAATTTTGCTTAAACGACCTGAAAGCATGCATCCACCATGCCTTATATCCACACTTCTGGCTTTTGATGGTGTGATGGACCCCTCAGTACCAAGTGATCACTCTTTATAGCACCTGAGTAGTGTTGCTGACCATGTCTGTCCCTATATGACCACAGTGTGTCCACCTGGCTGCCTCCAGCAGGATAACACTCGACGTCAGGAAGCTCAAATCGTGTCACAGTCACTAGACCTCAATCCAACACAAGAGTTGCATCATGGACGAATCTGCAGCAACTGTTTGACACTATCATATCAGCACGGACCAAAATGTCAGAGGAATGCTTCCAGCTCCAGTTCTAGAGACAAAATGAGATCCAACTATTTCTGTGTACCTAAATAAACTGTTTTCCGTTACTCAGGCAGCTCACTTTCAAGGCAAAAGATCACCCAGCATGAACATTTCCTTTTTCCACGTCTTTAACAGTAAAAAAATGTTTTGCTTATGTGAAAGTTCAGCTTTAAAGTATCACTTAAACCTAGTAAGCACTGAGGATCTTTGTTTCACATGATTAACATTTATTGAATAATAATTAAACTAATCAAAATAACCATAGCTTAATTATTACAAAAGCAGCAGCCATAAAAACTTGCAAATGTCCTTCAAACACTTGATCAGTCACTGAATCATTTCTGAGTCACCAGGAAGAGCTTTGCTCCATTTGTTTCTCTGACTGCATAAAGGTGTGAGCTGGGGTCATCAGTATAAACACCTTTAATTGCATAAGATGAGCTCAGGTTGAGAGGTGATAAAGATGAAACAAAAACTCCCCCTTCTGTTTACACTGTGAACTACAACTCTGTAACAGCTTCGGAGCCGTGTGATGAAAGATTGAAGAAAAAAAAACGTTTAGCTCTGTTTAAAGGCAAAGTTCTGTGTGGACAGCATTCAGTGATCTGAAAGAGATCACACACCCTGCACCACCGGAGCCACTTTAGATCCCGCTCACCTGTGTTATTAGGCGTTTACAAAGGCCAGAGTAGGATGGCTATGAGGTCATTTAACTTTTTTGCCATTCAAAACAGGCTCAACAAATCTAATGAGTGAGGCAAGCCAAGTGCTAATCTTACTTAACATGTCTTTTCAGTTCATATCAGGTTATTTGAGGTAAATAATCTGAACATAATCTTATGTCTGTGTAGGTTATCAGTCATCCAGATCACAGTAGTCTCAGGAGCTTGGAAAGAAAGCAACTGGACTTTAAAGTTTAGTGAAGATGTTTTTGGGATTGAAGTAGCCTCATGGATGGAGGTGAAATTTTTTTCACAAAACAAAGTCCTTTCCTTCAAAGCTCCTGAGACTACCTGAACAGATTGTTTGAAATGAAGCAGGAACAGTGGTAGTCCTGACAATAGCTCTGTTCCAATTATGCACCACTAAACCTAATGAGATCATTACTGCTATTTGTATTTACACCCATGTCTTTCCTGTTACAGGTTAACCTGGCTGCTGGGGTAAAAGCTTTAGCACCATCCTGACACCACAAGCTACTTTCAGCTGTCCAGTTATTTCCCAGGAGTCACCCAGTTAATGCTGAATGTCCTTCCTGCCACAACACCAAAAGAGTTTGTCCACGACACTATGATGGTCCCGTCATATTGAAACAAAATATTCAAATACTGTAATTCATGGAACTTGGAAATGAAGCTCATTGTCACAAAAATAAATTTAAATACATAAACGTTGGGCTGCCTGGGCTTCAGTAAAGTCGTCAAATAAATACGAAAATCAGAGCATAAATGTTGGTCAACCAAAATTTTTATTCACAACCATAAACAGCGAGTCAGGTTTAGCGTTTTCCACCGACGCGAGGTGCGCTGACCTTCATGGGCTTGGCGATCTTGGGTTTCTGTGCAGCCTTAGCAGCGGCCTATGGGAGAAGAAAATCAACTAAGTTCTTGCACAAAGAAAAACTTTGAATTAAGTTGCTGAATAATCGAGTGAAGCCTGAAGAGCAAGCAGTGGGAAACTAAAAACTTGTTTTGACATCTTATTGAATAACTTCAACACAGAGCACTGGCTCTTACCTTTGCAGGTGCTGCAGCGGGCTTCTTGGCAGCCTGCTTTGCCTTCTTGGCCTCCTTGGCAGCTCTGAGAGAACAAAGAGAACCAAATTTAGTCCAAACCAATCAAAGTGACCAAAAAAATTAAAAACAACAACAATTTCTTTATATAATTTTTTAATGTATGTATTTGAATACTTTATTTTTAACTTGAGCATTGGTTGCTCCTCATGACCTCAGCCCTTTTTGCGCCACTCACTGTGAGAAACATGCTTTATAATCGTATTTTATTATGACTGGAATAACAAAGTGAACTTTAAGTGCTATGAAAATGTTCACTGTAGTAATTATTTACAGTGACTGATTACACTGACAGGCTGATCAGAAGCTGTTTTTACTGAATATTTCCAATCAATGATTAAGTGTTGCAACTCTAAAGGCTTCCTCATTTTCTTGGACTAGAATACCAACAACTTTAAAAAAAACAATCTAAAGACGGTGGCAGCATCAGTATTTTCTTGTGTTTAATAACATTAAGCTTAAATACAGCATGTTTGTGATCAGTTCAGGTTCATAGGTGCAGCTGTTCTCTCATGCAGGAGTTCATATTGGGGGTTTTCTGACTGTTTGGTGAGTGTTTAAAGGACCAGAAGCATTCAGAGACTTTTGCTAATATCACTCAGTAATGTTAGATGTGTTCTTTGATGATAAAACTAATCCTGAAGTAATGAATATCAGGAATTTCAGTGTCTAGTGTAGCAGCAGAGAGAGGGCTCAGTCTGCAGAATAGAATTAAATCAGGAAGTGCTGCAACACCCTGTAATTCACTTTATTTTAATTATGCTGAAGCAAGCCCCAGATTAATGTTCACTCAGATTATATTTGACTGCTGTGTTTGTGTATCAGCTAAGCCTGCAGGGGGAAACAAAGAAAATCATTTGTTTCTTGCTGTGTTACTATGAAAAGTCCCTGCAGTCAGCGTTTCAATGCCCTCATAAAGGCACTCTCCTGTTTTATTAAATTCTAGTTTTTTTAATGAAAACTAACACAATTAAATCTCATTCTTAAAAATATGAAACCAATAAAATGCCCAATGCAACCTCTGGGCAAGTAGGCCAATATCGTCTACACTGGATTCTAATCCAACCCTTCTTTATTCCGAATAATACTCTGACACAATTTTATCTACTTCAAGATCACAAGACTAAAAAAAAAAAAAAAAGAAAAAAGAAAAAAAAGAGCGATGCACAGGGTACTTTGTCCTCTTACCTGATGGCCTGCTCCCTCTGGGCCTTGCGGACCTCGGGCTTCTGGTTCCTCTTGGCCATGATCTCAGCCAGGGAGGCGCCAGTGATGGCCCTCGTGAATTTCACTGCACGGCGGGTACGCTTCTTTGCCACCTCTTCCTGTTAAAAAAATGCAATACATTGGTTTACTTAAAAAAATAATGGTTTTTCATGTTCACATGAAGAATAGAAGACAAACCTGTTAATCACAAAGAAATGAGTGGCTAATCTATCTGAAAGGAAATGTGTCTACATATTTACTCTAGTCAACACCTCCAAAGGGGTGGTTGCAGTCATAAATGAACAGTTTTTAACCAATTTTCTCAAACTGCCATCTAAGGCATGGCAAAATCAGTATTAAAGCATGTGTCTAGCCATCCAACAAGTCAGTTTTGCGTGTTTTCTGATGCATCACCATCCATAGGAACCGTAACAGTCAACAGCTGTAACCATGAAAATCTAAAAACCTGAGATAAATTGAGTAAAATACGTTGTCATGCTACAGCAATGGTGAGTAACAGAAGTTTTAATAACTCAGCATATTGTAAACAAAACACATTTCTTATGTTTGCCTTTAAATTTCACAAAGCTAACACCAAATCCTTGAACTACTTTAACAGGACTACACACAATCCATCCACAGGTAGCAACTGTCAGCATGTTGGAGAGTTTGGAGGCTGACCGATGAGAATATGTCTGCAAAGACGTCAAAGGCCAGTACTATGATCTCCAGATATTCTGTGGCTGGAGGTGTGGAGTGAGCGCTGCTGCTCAGTCTGCAAAACACAGTTGAGCAACAACACGTAACACGGACCAACACCGTGCACACCATCCACCCGCAGCCAGTCTGATGTATAAATTGGAGCTTGAGTAAATGTGACGATCTACTTTTATATCTAATAGCTAATATTAGTTTATCCGTTTCACAAATAGCCAGTATCAACACAGCAATTAACTGCTGGACCCACAAAGTCTGTCTGCCATGGAAAAATAGTAGCTACATTTTCACTTCAGTCTCCTTGTAAACAAATATAAATGATGAACTCATATACAGGATTGTACTTACAGACTGGCCCTTCTTGTGCTTGCGTCTGTACAGCACAGTCCAGTTGATCTGTCTGGGGTTCCTCTTGGCCAGGAAGGCAGACTCGCACTTGGCATTCAAAAACTGGAACACCTAACAAAGACAAAAATAAATAAATAACCGAATGTTACTCATGTCTGCCTTTAATTACGACAATTACACCCTGTACTATCCACCTGAGCTACAAACTGACTTTGGATGCTGACAGCAGTCTGTCATATGTGACAAAACTGAATCTAAAGCACACCTTGCATTGTGGAACTGTTCACAAGTATCATAAACTTGATACATAACGAAATCTAACTGCATTAATTATAAGTAGTAGGCAACAGCTCAGGACAGAGCCACATTTTGAGTGAAGCTACATACTTGTGCATCTTGTTTTCTTCTAGATGTACTTACACAAATAAATGACACTTTATCTAAAACCCCTGTAGGCTCTTTTCAGAACAAGTCACAGTCAACAGAGCCTATAGGTCTCTATGACTGTTATCTATCATAATACTATCGCAGTCAAATACACCCGTGTGGCTGAACCTAAAAATGCTATCGTTTAGCTGCTAACATTAGCGGGTTATACAGGACTCAATTGGGCCCGTTGTGAGTGTGTCTTACAATAGACAAATTTTATAGCACATTCACAGGGGATATTTAATGCTGAGCCGGTAAAGTGATCTTCATAAAATAGTTTTGGGACAGAGCGAGAAGAAACCGGTGTCGGACTTTGCCAGCTAGTTACCTTCCCGTCTATCCTGGCGTATCGGCGGCCATGGCCGGGGTATATTTTATACCCGCTGAAACTGCACAACTCGACCCTGAAAACGACAAATACAGATCATCAGCGAAAGAGAACCGTACATAGTTTCTTTCAATGTACTTATCATCCTTAAAGTATTTATTTAAATACTGAGATGGCATTTGATAGCATTGCATACACTCACTTCATGATGGCTACGAGAGGGCACAAAACCGGAAAGAAAGATGACGGATGCGGAAACGGAAATTACTGACTACGAGATTGATATTTGTGAACAAATTTAAAATTCTGACCGTTAATGTTTCAGTAATGCTTTAAAATCAGTGAACCTATACGATATATTTTTTTCTATTATAAAAATATTTTAGTCAAATTTATACATTGACCAGCAGCACAATGGTGACGTCACATTTAGACGGTTGCCTAGCAAGCAATTAGCTAGCTGCTCTTGGCTTAATAATACAGAACAGCAGTGTATTAAACACTCTAAAATGAAATATGAGATAACTATGGTCACTTCAGACGCATTTTTCCTATTAACGTTAATGTTTCCCTTCTTTATTCTTTGCTTAAATCTGGCTGGCGCGTTTCAGCAACCTTAGCGCGCTGTAGGATAATTGTAGTCTTTTCGACTTCCATAGACGCAACGTTGCAAGGGGCGAGACATCCTTTATGAACTACAAATCCCAGAGCCCCTCGATTACGCAGTTTGACAACACACAGACGCTTCTTGTCTTTCCTACTACAGCTAACGCTATCTGTGGTCTGGGTCGATAGGATGGGTGTATCAGATTTACAGTTTGATAGAAATGCTGGTAAGTAGTCGGTCATCTATTTTAGTCAAACATATTAATATTCCTTGGAAAGGTAGCCCATAGGAAGATGTTTCTCACCGGCGGAGGTTAACGGGAGAACACTAGAGTGCTGTCGTTAGCTAGTTCACCTTTCATGAGCATTAAAACATCACGCGTCAGTCCTTTTCTGGCATATTTGTAAATTAAGTTTTAGCAAAGTTTTCCGAAGCCTTAAACATGAAACGAGGTTGTCTGGGACAAATTTAGGTTCTGCAGGTGTTGACAGACAGGCACACTGGGCAGAGGCTTGATTTCTTGACCTTCTTAGCCTTCAAATGACAGTGATCAATAGAAGATTATGTAAACTAAGTCAGGGGACTTGCCAGAAACTGTAACTAAGATTTTTATTTTATTTTTTTTGCATGGTAGGTTGCTAGTTATTACAGTTCTATACCCATTCATAAGCTATTATAGTAGTCTGGGTAGCCCATAATTAACCCATCACCACCCTCTAGTAGAGTACAAGAGGGGTAGCCTACAAAAACTGACCAAAATTTGTGATTTGGGAAAAAGGTTCAGGTTCAAGATAAGCCTAATGCTGTTGACTTATGAGATATACTTAATGTGCATGACTGATTTCACAAGATATCTTTATGGAAAACCAAGACCCACATTGTGCTTTTTAAGTCTGCTGAATCTCTTTATCCTGCCAGGACCTGTGGTGGATCTTTCAGCCCGAGGTATGCAGAAGTTGGAGCCCAGTTTCACCTGCTCAGAAGACACTCACACTCTCATCCTGGACGGGAACAACATCATGAAGCTGGACCACCTAGAAAGGAATCCAGGCCTTCAGCAGGTAACAAACCCTTTAGTTTAAAATTTTCTACATAATCTCCCCAGCCATTAGAGTCCAGATAGCACACACCAGTTCATGATTTGATGTCTTTTCTTTCTTTTCCTTCTTTAGCTGTCTGTAGCCAGTAATCGTCTGGTGAGAATGATGGGTGTGTCTCGGCTGACAGAGTTGAGAGTCCTAAATCTTCCCAATAACAGTATAGGCTACATTGAGGGGCTGAGAGATCTGCCTCACCTAAAGTGGCTCAACCTCTCTGGCAACAATATTAAGGTGAGGGTATGAGATATTTTAACATCCTTTACACAGATCCTGTAATTTACTGACAGCAAATTCAGTCCATGTGTAATGACAAATATTTAATCCACTGTGCAATCTTTCACACAGGTCATTGAGCAACTTAACAACTGTGTCTCTCTTCAACACTTGGATCTGTCTGACAATAACATATCTGCCATTGGTGATCTGACCAAACTGGTGGCACTAAAGGTCAGTGTGCTGAGACCTCTGAATATATGCTCAGACTAGCCCTATATTAATGGTATTGTTGATTTTCTTGACGGCATCATTTTCTGTCAATGTTGCAGACTCTGTTACTTCACGGAAACAGCATCACAACACTCCGAACTGTCCCCGCTCACCTTCCTGCCCAATTATCTATTCTCTCCCTGGCAGAAAATGAGATTAGGGATCTTAATGAAGTAATTATGTTCTCCCTTATTTAATACAGTCACACTGGTTATATTAAAATTACCTAATATTACTATGACTGACTATAAACTGATTACTCCAGATGTCATACCTGGCGCCACTTCATGAGCTGGAGCAGCTTTCCATCATGAGCAACCCTTGTGTTATGGCGACCCCATCTCTGCCTGGTTTCGACTATCGGCCATATGTCATGAGTTGGTGCCTGAGCCTGAAGGTCCTGGATGGCTATGTAGTGACACAGAAAGAGGGGTGTGTATATTCTCGTGCTTAATATCATCAGTACAAAAGCATCAGAATGCCTGAGTGTCTTTTTTTTTTCTTTTTTGCTGTGTGTTATTGTTAAATTTACAGTCTGAAAGCTGAGTGGCTCTACAGTCAGGGCAAAGGTCGCTCATATCGACCAGGGCAGCACATTCAACTGGTGCAGTACCTGGCCACTGTCTGCCCTGTGACGGCATCACCTGCCATCACAGCTGAGGATGCCAAATTGGAGAAGATTCTCAGTAAACAGAGGTTGAAATCTTAATATAGATAAACTGCAAGGGAAAAAAATCATTACCCAGTATCCACTTCTTGGTCATGGTAGCACACATCATTCTTAATCCTTCATAACTGTCTCAGGTTTCATCAGAGACAACTGCTGGAGGAGACCCAGGGAGGCTGTCGCAGTCCTCCTCGACCAACTCAGCTTGATGTGGAGAGTCACAGTCCGTCACATAGAGTTCCACAAGGGGGAGCCAGAGAGTTGAAGAATATCACTGTACCTGGACCAGCTGTTCCATCAGTCCCGCAGACAGGTAAGAGGGCTGCCTGCCTGGCACCCTGGTCCAAGACCAGTGAGAATCATGTATTTGAATTAGGTTGTAGCACTAATCGTTGATTTGTCTGCTCTCCTGTAGAGCCAGTTGTTCGGTTTAACACCTGGGTGAGCTCTGACTCTTCCAATCCTTCACTGCCCATAGTATGTCGCCCAAGGCTCAGCGAGGAACAAATTTATTTGGAGGATGTGCCGACAGGTGAGGACAAACTCAACAGTAGCATACTTTCGTCAGAGTCCACCTTCATCCCCTTCACATCTGATCTGGAGCCACGATCGACCCACTCTGACAGCGAGGACGAGACAGAGACATTCGAGCCAGATTCCCTGGCACCAAAGCACCCAGCGCAGTCCAAAAAGCAAAACGCCAACAATCCACAGCATCCACCCACAGTAGAGCAGCACGAGAGAAAGACGCTTGAAGGAGAAGAAGTTATTTCTGCTACAGATTCAACATCTAGTGGATTGCTAGGAGTCAGAGTTAGCATTCTACAGAATGACCTAGATAGTGATTTTGTTAAAGCTGAGGTGAAAGAAGCTCAGAAGCAGGAAGAAGTTGAGAGTAAATCAAGTGTGACAGAAGCAGACAGAGCTGCAATTAAAATACAGTCCTGGTGGAGAGGCCATTACATGCGGTGCTGTCACCCCATGGCCAGAGAGGTGCGCAGTGAAATCCGTCTACGCAGGATGCAGGAACACATCCTCTTCCTGTCTGAGAAGTTGGATCAGTAAGTGACCGACAAGCAGCACTGGTGATACTCTTTCTGCAATGCATAGGTGTTAATCAGTGACAGTGAATCTGGTTTGTTTGCAGTATGCAGAAGCAGTATGAGGAGGAGAGGCTGCAAAGGCTCGTTCAGGAGGAAGCTTTGAAGTTTCTATGGAAAGAGGTAGTTTCTGTTTAACATTGTAAGATATGTATAATATTGTTTCAAGAAATCTGTCCATAAATTCATAGTTTACGTTCTGTGTGATTTGTGTGTAGTTCCAGGCTATGCAGCAGTGGAAGCAGTCTGTGGAGCAGCAGCTGGCAGTCGTTACGCAAGCCGCCACCCCTGCTCAGATCTCATCCCCTGGACTTTGCAAGGCCACCCCACCCGTTGCTTCCAGTACCACCAACCCACCCAGCACAGATGTCTCCTTCCCAGACTCTGGCTTCCAGTTGACTTGCGATCAGCAGGTGGCGCAAGAGGACAGCTTCCTGAGCAGTGGGACAGCAGACTCTCTGAAAACAGTGCGAGCGCTAAGCCCCGTTTGTAGTGGCCTCGCTAATGGCAGCGATGGAGCAGACAGTGCAGACTGCAGCCTGCTGGAGCAATATCTGTCCTCTGTACAGCAGAGGGAGGAGGCAGAGGAAGCAGTTAGCGATAGAACAGAAACGCCACAGCCGTCCTCACCGGCATCACCCAGCAAGGTGGCACAGACTAGCTCCCCCATGGGGAAGGCAGCAAAATCAGCTCCTGGCTCTACCTGAGAGTCCTCACCCGTTAGAAAACTGTATAGAACCACTGACTGAGTGTGTGTAAATTAACACTGAGCATAAGCTTAGAGACAGATCTTTCTCTGCAGTCATCTTAATTAATAACCCAGAAAACAGTGGTCTTAGCTCTAAAACCAGATTGAAACAAGTACAGTCCTCTGAATGTAGCTCTAGTGCTTTTTTATACTCCAACACTTTGATCCGTTCTTTTATTAATGAACATTTTCCTCTCTGTGTAAAGACACTGAATGTGATGTAACTTAAGAAGGTATCAGTAAAGTGAAAGTAGAGGTTACTACCTCTGCCTACTAAGACAGACATGTTGTGACCTGTTACTTCTACTGTTTGGAAAAGTAGAAGTTGCTGTGTTAAAGAATTGCACTTGTAACGACACATATGCTTTACTATATATCTCTGTTGTTCCAACTAGTGTGGATGGCTGGCCTGCTTTGTATTGACTGCAGGTCAGCATTAACTGATAATCAACAGAAAAATGTCATGTATCCCTATTTTGTGAAAAATGTAAATAAATATGTACTTATAATTTTCTAATTTCTATCTACTTTTCATTTTTATAATGTCTTATTTACAGTTATTCTCATTATTGTGTGATTATTTCTTAGATGTTTAATAAATCAGTGTAAATTAATTTACACTAATTCCAGTTCATTAAAATAATCTGTTATACCTCATAGCTATAATGCAAGTACAGATAAATAGATACTTTATTGGTCTCAAGGGAATTTTTGTGCTACAGTGGCTGGATAAAGAATAAAAACAGTATAGTGTACAATAAACAACAAAGTTATACAATGAAAATTTTATACATGCCACATTGACAAAAAACTAACCAAAGTAAAAATAAAGTTTGCTAAAAAAAGAAAAAAGAACGGATTCAAAATGCTTTATGCTTCTGAGATGAATGGATCTCTGAAATTTAACAAACTTCAGTTTAGACCATGGTGATCGAGTGTTGCCTTGAAAAGCTCCTCTATCCCCCTGGCAAATAGCACACTGTGTGTTACTTTCAATTTCATTACCCCATATAGCTCCACCACACTGCAGCCATCATTATACCAGGACACGATCCATCTTACTTTGGCTTATAAATCAGAATTAGTAGAACACAGCAGCCTATAAATTTCTGAATGTCTGTGGCCTTTAAAAGCAATGAACTCGTAACAGATTTTACTTGGAAAATAAGATTGTAAATATTTTGAGCATAAAGTCAGTTTTCCATTATTTGAAAAGTGCTACCTTTTTGATCAATTTACTCTAATGTGCTATATCACCAGTATCTTCCTCTGCCACACCGACCCTATGCATGTCCTTCTTCACTACATCCATGAACATTCTCTGTGATCCTTGTCTTATCTTCCTCCCTGGCAGCTCTGCATTCAGCATCCTTTGTTCAAATATTTCCACTCTCTCTCCTCTGCACATGTCATAAATGCTCTCTTCCTTGCCTCTGTAATTTAACCTCTAGTTTTTTACACTGATCAAACATAATATTACGACCAACTGCCCAATATTGTGTTGCCAAAATAGCCCTGACCCTGGGTCTTTCCACCAGACCCTGGCCAGTGTGTTTGAGTATCCGGCACTGAAATGTTAGCAACAGATCCTTTAAAACTTGTAAGATGCAAGGTGTGTCCTTTGTGGATCTGACTTGTTTACCCAGCAAATCCCACAGATGTTTGATTGGATTGAGGTTTGGGAAATATGTAGGCCAAGTCAGCGCCTTAAACTCATTGTTGTGTTCATCAAACCACTGATGAGTACCCTGATGAAAGAGGCCACAGCAAACAAGGAATATAGTTTCCATAAAAGGATGTGCATTGTTTGTTACCACACTTAGATAGGTGATGTCAAAGTAACATGCACATGGATGTCAGGAACCAAGGTTTCCCAGCAGGACACGGCCCAAAGCATCACACTGCCTCTGCAAGCTTGACGTGTTCCCAGGTAAGTGACACCCAGCCATCCACGATTCATCAGACCAGGCCACCTTCTTCTATTGCTCCGTGGTCCAGTTTTCACACTCACATCCTTTGAAATCTGTGGACTGACTGCTAATTACTTTGAAAGCTGGGTCACTGGGCAGGATGTCAGGACACATTGTGTGTAGCACAGTGAGAGAGTGAATGGAAATAAACAAAACATGAAACACAGAGACAACATTGAGGGAACATGAAGTAAATAACCCCAAGGAGGGCTGAACTTGTGGGCTCAAATGATACAACGGGGGCAAACAGAATCTAGAAACCAAGCCCACTTCTCAAAATCAAAACAACAATGAATTACGATTCAAAAGTCCAAAAAACACAAAACACTGAGTCAAAGAACCAGAACCATGACACACAGGAAGTGCTGATTTTTTTTCTGCGTCACAAAACTAATTTTCTTACTCTTCTTCTTCTCTTTGTATCACTGTTATTGTTGCTGTTACAAAGGAACAGCTGAAGTATACCGAGTGGCCACCTGGGGACGCAGTAGCACCCACTCAGTCACCCAATCCACTGCAATTTCTTTTTTCCCACCCTCATCATGATGGGTGGGAAAAAATAAATTAATTGATTTTATTTCAATTAATTTATTGAAATAAAATTAATAAATTAATTGATTTTATTTATTTATTTATTTGCCAAGCGTAAGGTGACCTGTTCGATTCCAGCCTGGTTCTCTGTGGGGTTACGCCAGAAAGCGCATCCGCTGTAACAGCTCAACCCACCGTGGACATACTATCCTCCTCCCCTCTCGTGAGCGATGACCAGTGGAAATCGCCTTATCTTAAAGCCCACATTGCTCTTCTGCTACCATCCTCCTCATCCTGCTTCAGGGATCGGACATGGTGGGGCTCTGTAACGTGTAAGTACGGCGCGCACAAATGAGCAAACATTTGTTCTGAATATGCAGAAATCTGCGGTGTCTTTGTTGGCGTCGTCGCAGCGGTTCGTGTGACAAAAGCTGCTGAATAATAGGAATAATATAAACAGAAATTTCCATCTCTTACAAGATGGAGATGAGCTTCATCCTAACCCAGAATAAGAGCCGCTAATCATTATCACAGACTATTACTGCAGAGAGAAATAGGACGCCTTATCTGCTAGAAGTGCTCATGTCAGCGCAGAAATGTGGGTTGTATATATATTTTTAGGTTAAAAAGAGCAATAACCTTGATGTGGACTAATTCACAGCTATTGTTCTGTCAACAGATTAGCATCCATATTTTAAAATCTATGTTTATGTTAAGAATAACAAAAGCAGGCCATGTTGGAAAAAGCTCTACTTTAGCCATGTGTACATATTCAGAAGCCATGTGTACATATTCAGATACGTGCGTAAGACACACACACACACACACACACACACACACACACACACACACACACACAGATATATTGGATGAAACGTCTTAAAGTTTTGCGTGAAGCTTTTCAATTGGCTGTCAGTTGGCCTCACTTCTGCCATGGCAGCCATATTATTACGCCAAATTCTGACTGCTGCTAACTGGATGTTGAAGTTTCTACTTCGTGGTTTTCTTTGTTGTAAGTTGTTATTTTTGTGGTCTTGTATTTTCTATTTTATAATATAATGAGCTTTAGTTTTACTGTAGTATTTTGGTTGTGTTTCTAGTTTTGATAGACTCTAAAGGTCTCTTTTTGAAGGGCTTCCTTTCTAGAGTTGCTGGTTTCTTGATACACTTTGTCGGTTTGATTTCCTGGTTTTCACCATCTTACAATGCTGTGATTGCAGTCATTCCCGAACCCCCTGTGAATAGTACTCATGACCATTGATCAGTGGTTGTTGATCAATGGTCATGGGAATTTGCATATTAATGATAAAGGAACTGACCTCCCAGCCCATTGTTCCTTCAGTGTTGCTAGTTTCAGTCATTGTGCAAATGTACTGTTTATAAGATTGCGGAAACCTCCAGTCAGCTGAGACTGAAGAAGTCACTTGGATGAGTGACGAAATGTTTATCCCACTGAAAAAGCTACATTCGGATGAACAGAATCAACTTTGAGGGATTTACTTACCTGGATGATTGAGCATGCATTAAGCATGTGTCCCAAATTCTAAATATTGAGGATAAGAACAAACCAACACTGGCCCAGAAGAATGCAGTCAAACATTGATTTTATTGAACACACGCGTGGGAAGATGTACACTGCAACACATCAGCATAGCTCTTCACCCAAAAATACACTTCAGACTGCTTTTAATTCATCAGGGTTCTGCCCCTTCATGCGTTAACAAGAATATGACATGCATCAGTTACAGTAAATGGTCAATTAAAAAGCTAAAAACAGACAGAGAAGTTGTCTGTGAAGGTTCTCAGTCATCCAGGTCATCGTAGTCAAAGGAGCTTGCAAAGAAAAGCGTCTGGACTTCTTTAAGTTGCTTGAAGACGTTTCACCTCTCATCCGAGAAGCTTCTTCAGGTCTAAGGTCAAATGGTGGAGAGTCCCAGATATAAACCTAGTGGGAGAAACCCCCCACAGAGGGACAAAAGGACCCCCTGATGATCCTCTAATCGCCTGAGCCAAGGTGGGAAACTGGGCGTGGGTCCCAATCAGCCAGAGTTTCGGGTGTGTTCATTGTGAAACCTGGCCCCACCTTATCATGCAAATTCCTGAGATCAGATGGCCCAGGATGTGAGTGGGCGTTAAGGCGTCTGGGGAGGGAACTCAAAACTGGATTATAGACAGAGAAGTTCCTTTTTCTATCACGTTCTTCCATACATGGCAATTTGTTTCACCCTCCAGATGGTTCCTGTGGGCTTGCACTCTTCTTGACTCTTCTTCTGTCACCTGTTACTAGGCAAACTCAAATGCGGTAAGAAGCTAAATGAATTCCAGGCCTATCTTTAAATCATTTGTGTTTGTGAGCATGCCTTTTTAACCTTCTGTTGCTCCAAGTCACTTACACCAGGGATCGTCGCGACATCGCGCCAAACTTAGCTTAAAACCCTTAAATAGACTGAGCATCAACTCTTCATGAGCACATCTGCAATGTGTGTATAAAATGGTTATAGCCGCACCTGTAATAGAAGTTTTAATGTAATGCCAGTAGCTTTAATGAACGTTTTAATGCAATGATAATGATGAAAGCTATATGTAGCAGTAAAATATTTTTCTTTATTCCCACACATACATCCTGGTTTGACTTTGTTACAGTGTTACAGTGTTGCATCTTTTGCCATCTTACAATGCTGTGATTGCAGCCATTCCCCATTGGTCAGTGGTCTTTGATCAGTGGGTTTTGGTCAGTTGTTGATCAATGGTCATGAGAATTTGCATAATTATGAAAAGGGTTACAAAACCACTTCTAAGGCTTTGGGACTTGGGGAAACCACAGTGAAAAACTATAGCATTTCATAAAAAGAACATCATACCAGCAGTCAGTGTTAGGAAGGTTACTTTTAAAATTTATTCCACTACAGATTACAGAATACATGCCCCAAAATGTATTTTGTAATGTACTCTCATTGAGTAACGTATTCTGAATACTTTGGATTACTTTTATTATTTTATTAATCCTTTATTGATCCAGGTAAAAAATCTCATTGAGATTAAAAATCTCATTTCCAAGAGAGACCTGGCATCATGGGAACAAAAGTCACATACCACATAGGTATATAACATTACTTAACATATTATCAAACTTTTTGCAACTACATGAATGTGTTTTTGCTCTGTGATTTATTACTATTACTGAAGGTTACTCGCCAATACCAACTAGATGAGTAACAGTAGGATGGACATTAGGTAAGGCTGCACTTTGTGCAGCGATCTTGTATAGAAAACTGTTCTGCGGCTCCGAACCGTGGTAAAGGGACCCCTGGATAACATGTAATTCGTGTCAGAGTTGTAAAATAGCTTTACTTTTTGTTAGACTTGTAGTCAAGACCGCCTAATCCGAGACCAAGACAAGACCAAGACCAGAGGGTATCGAGACCAAGACAAGACCAAGACCAAGACCAAGTCGAGACGAGACCAAGACCGAGACCAAGTTGAGGCGAGACCAAGACCGAGACCAAGACCGGGACAAAAAAGACTAACTTTTGTGTGCTTTTGAGGGCTGACATGATGGTACTGACTGGCCCCAAAGTCATCTGACAAAACAGCGATCACCTCCAACAACTATCTAAAGAATGGGAAATATGTAAGCAAGCAGAGATGATGTGGGCCGCGAGATTGAAACAAAGAGCCTCGTTTTGTTTGGATTTCCACCGGCGTGGAGTTACCAAAAATAGAGTGGGCATAGCCTGACATATGAAACAGGAAAAGAACGCTGTGTAATCCCTTTATTTTAACAAAGTAACCGTATTCTGAATACCGCCTCTTTAAACGGTAACTGTAACGGAATACAGTTACTCATATTTTGAAATACGTAACGCCGGTACACGTATTCCGTTACTCCCCAACACTGCCAGCAGTCAAACATGGTAATGCTAGTTGTGTGATGGTCTGGGGTTGCTTTGTTTCTTCTGGATCTGGATGACATGCCTTCACAGATGGAATTTTGCTCTCTACCAGAACATCCTGAAAGTGAATGTCGAGCCTTCAGTTCAACCCTAAAACTAAAGTTTAACAAGAGTGGACTATGCCCTATGACAAGAGATGTCATAGGGCAGGACACATCCTGTGCAGGTCACCAGTCAGTCGCAGGACTGATATCTTTGTCTAATATTACTTTTTTTCTGATCTAAAACATGCAAGTGTGATAAATATGCCACAAAAAAAGAAATCAGGAAGGGGACAAATGCTTTTTTCATGCTGTTTTGAAAAAGGAATTCTTATATTTTTATTTACTTCTGTATGACACACAGAGAAGATGGTTAACTGCATAATGAAGAACAGAACATCTGTCACACACACACACACACATATATATAAAATGTCCTTCTCGTTGACAGCAGGTTGGAATGACATTATGTCGTCCTGGTGACAGCAGAGTGTGATCATGGGATTTAGAAGAGGGTCACCATGTGCCATAATCTGTCCAAATATACCCCGATTTTCCTCTTCCTCACACTGTCTGGCATCATCTTCCTGCTGCGGAACATCCACACAGTAGAGGTGAGGAGAGAAGTGAAACTACCCGTGAGCTTTAACTCATGCTTTTTCTTTTCATTTTTGACAGTTATGAAAAGTCTCAAAAGATTTTTGATTTATTCACATAGCAGGCAAATTTTTCATTGTTTTTATATTATTGCAGAAATCAGTCGGGAACTCCTAAAACAGAGTATATGGACAAAAATAGTGGATCGGGTATGCATTAAGGAGCTGCCATAATACCATAATGGTTGTGGGGCACAATTTTTGTGCTTGAGTCTGCAGTGCTCTGGTGACTTTTATCTGGGTCAGCACGCTTTGACCCTGCTTTGCAACTCTGTGGCCTGTCACTTTTTGTTTCTGTGATCTTTTTTGAACCACAAGGGACCTTCCTGAGTTACTGAAGGAAACAGAGCTGCACTCTTAAAAGTTTGCATATAATCCCTTATAAGAAGCATTCAGGTCACCCTGAATGATCTGTTATCAGCTAAGTTTAGCAAGCTGCATACATAAACCACAGCTGGATTGCACAGACACACATTCCTGCTAATTTGTGCCAAGAGTAATAAAATATCGGAAATTCACACACTTCTCATTGGAATTCGTGGACAAGCTGCAACATACAGCAGGCCTTGTCTTTTGCCAGAAGGGGGAACCAGTAGTACAAACTCAGCTGAGCAGTCAAATGTGTGGACTTTAATTAGTAGGGGTCAAATCTTTAAGCTTTAACAAAATCCATATGTGTGAACATAAAAAACAAACAAACAAACAAAACACATGAATGTAATAGCAACTTTCACTTGTTGGTCATTTTGCTCTGGGGGTCTGTGGGGATGGAGAAACTTAGATTTTTGGCACTAATGGCTTAATTTTTCATGTTGCTGCTTGGTTCATGGATTAAGAGGATTGAAGCATGGTTATTAGAAGTTGGCAAGTCAATTTAATGGCAGCAAAAGTTAAGATATTTTGTATTTTAGTCCTTTGTAAGGGTCGTAAAGAGCTCCAATCATACCCGATCTTACGTTTCCCAAAATGTAATATTGAGTATGTGGAAATTATTTGCCTATGAGCAACCTTCAGCTCTGTTATTCTCAGTCCTGTCCGCATCAAACTGCTTTCACAGGCTGAGTAGGACTTCTTCTAACCAGTGATCTTTATCTTGGCATCTGTGCAGTTCCTCTTGAATTATTCCTGCAATATTCTACAACCCATAGTGTGGTATCCTCTAAAATTCATTCAGTTACCCTTCTTCTTTTCAGAACTGGAACTGCCAAGCGATTTCATCTTTCTACCAACTGCAGAGCAGGATCCATTCATCCCTCAGTGTGTCTCCTTTCTATCACAACCACACCTACTGTACCCATGTGGGCCAGAAACCCTCCCCTGAGGATGAACTTGAGGAGCGGTACCTGTTGGAACTCATCAGCTGGCCCAGCCCTCCGCCTCACTCTGGACCAACCACCCTGAGGCAGACGAGCGACCCTGTCCACAGCCTGTTCGCAATACTTCCCACTAAAGAAGGAAGGGAGTGGCACGTGGGCGATCAGCTAGAGGCCCTCATCCAGATGCACGACTTCCAGGGTCGCCCTAAACGCTACGGCGGGGATTTCCTTCTGGCTAGGCTGCACTCTCCGGAGCTTGGAGCGGCCGTGGTTGGGCAGGTGGTTGACCACAAGAATGGATTTTATTCTGCTCTGTTCCCACTCCTGTGGGTGGGCTCTGCACAGGTTGAAGTCATGTTGGTGCACTCCAGCGAGGCCGTCGCTGTGCTGCGACGACTCAGGGAGGAACGGGCCGATCGGGTGTTTTTTAAGAGCGTGTTCCGTTTAGGCCTTTTATCAGAAACTACTGTGTGCAACCTGTGCTTGCCTACCAACCATCAGCCTCTTTGCAACTACACAGACCTTCACACAGGCGAGCCCTGGTACTGCTACAAGCCCAAGGTGCTCAGCTGTGACACCAGAATCAACCATGCTAAGGGAGGCTACTTGAAAAACCTCATCACCAACAAGGAAGCGCTGTTATTCAAAAGGTTTGTATGCTTTGTAGGATTTGGATGCTTATTTACTGTATCTACTGTTAAAGGATAAGTGTGGTGAGATTTCCTATTTTTCTTAATTCATAAAAAACCCACAAACAATGAGTGTCTGCAGTCAGAAACCATTAAAATAAAACCATCTGCAGTATAGATTATTTTCTTCCCATGCTGCACACATTGTGTGTAAGATGGGCAACACATTAGTGCCAGCTGTTTAAAAATAAGGCCTTAATATTGTAGAAATGCGCACCATTACCTCCCCCCTGGTGACATCATTAGCAGCTCAAATCTTGCAGCAGATTTGTTACTGGTGATCTGATAATAGTTCTCTGGTATATCTATACATACGAAAATAGCTAAAACAGCACTCAGTTGTTATCTGACTTTTAAAGATGAGTTTATGCCTTAGCAACTCGACCACGATATTAGTAGGAAATGTGACATTATTTTTTAACATTCATTTTTTTCCATCTGTCCTAGTGGTGTAAATCTCAAAGTTTACATACACGCTTCAGGACCTGATAAAATCAACGTGCTGCCACAGAAAGGTACGGTACTGTGGGAGAGGAACATTTGTAGCACCTGCTGTGATCTAAAAATGAATTTTGTCTTCAGCATTCTTTACTTCCTCTCAGATAAAGTGGAGGAAGAAAACAGCACAGCTAAACCAGAACATATTCAGCTAGAAACATCTGGATATTACTACATGGACTCCTGGAGGCCATTAGATGGATTTACAATGCGTCAGTTCAACAAATCATCAGCAGCTGTACAGTGTTTGAAGAACAAGGTGATCAACATGTACGGAGACTCTACTGTGAGACAGTGGTTCGAGTATCTCATTGGTTTTATACCAGGTGAGCGGTTTTGTCCTTTTATTTCATTTTATAGACACTTACACTACCCACTGTAACTTTCATTTATTCCATCTCATCCAGAATTAAAGGAGTTCAACCTATACAATCCCAAAAAGGTCGGACCGCTCATGGCGGTGGACAGCACACATAATATTCTCTTGAAGTACCGCTGCCACGGCCCTCCAATCCGCTTCTCTACCGTCATGTCCAGCGAGTTGCGGTACGTTTCGAATGAGCTTGACGGCCTCTCTGGGGGCCCCAACGTGGTTGTGGTCCTCAGCATCTGGTCCCACTTCAGCACCTTTCCTGTGGACATATACATACGGCGTCTTCGGCACATTCGACAGGCGCTGGTGAGACTTATAGACCGAGCGCCAGGGACGCTAATAGTGATCCGCTCAGCCAATCTTCAAGCCCTGGATCAGGAGGTGAGCCTTTACAACAGCGACTGGTACTCCCAGCAGCTCGATCAGGTGCTCAGGACCATGTTCAAGGGGCTGAACGTTCTGGTGGTGGATGCCTGGCAAATGACTTTAGCTCACCATTTACCTCATGCCCTCCATCCTCCTCCACCTATCGTCAAGCAAATGATAGACATGCTTTTATCTTATATTTGCCCCGAGAGGAAAAAAAGCCAGAAATAGTGATGATAGTGGATATATTGTTAAATGTGATGTGTGAATCCATCCGTCAGTTTCAAACACATTTTTGTTTGGGTTCATAAGAACTCATATATTTTTCTAAAACACAAACTCTTCAAATACTGAAGATTTGCTTTCCTGCTATTTTTTTTTTTAAATTCCTACAAAACATGTTTTACTCTGATTTCCAAAGACTTTGGCACAATGATTGTTAATTCTCATCTTTTGGTATTACCAAAGTTTTGTTCATGTGCATTATTTTAATGTACAGAGTGGTTCAAATAATTGTTGAACACATCATCAATTTTCTAAGTAAATGTGTTTCTAAAGGTAATCACCAGATGTCGGTCAACAACCATTCCAGTCCACACATGCAAAGAAATCAAACCGTAGATTTATATTTGAAATTAAGTTATGTGTAATAATGAGAAATGACAATTGGGGTCATTGGCTTGCTGAAACGTGCACCCTCGTTTCATCTTCATCATCCTGGTAGGTGGCAGCAGTTTTTTATTAGTTCCTCGCCACATTTTCGCATTCATCCTTCCTTCGGTCATATGAAGCGTGCCAGTGCCGTATGCTGAAATAAACCCCCACACCATTATGTACCCACCTCTAAACTCACTGTTGGAATGGTGTTTTAGGGGTGATATGCAGCGCATTTTGACCTCCAAACATGGTGTGTGTATTCTGGAATCTAAAGAGTTCAATTTTGGTCTCACTTGACCAGAGACTATATTCTCATTATTACACATAACAATTAATGGACATCTGTTGAGAATTTCAAATTGGATCTTTGGAAATATATTTACTTAGGAAACATTAAACACACATACACACATAACATGAAGATCTGCCTAATATTGTGTTTGCTTTTGCTACTACAGCCCTAAACCTTTAAGATATGTATTCAGTTAGACACCACCGGAAGGTCTGCTGTGGCATCTTGCACCAGGAAGTTAACAACAGATCCTTTAAGTCTTCTAAGTTGTGAGGTGGGGCTTCCACCGATCAGACATGTTTGTACAGCACATTTCCTTCCCACAGATGTTTGACTGGGTTGAGATCTGGCGAACTTTGAATGTCAAGTCAACACCTCAAACCGTTCCTGAACAGTATTTGCTCTCTGGCAGGGTATATTATCCTGCTGAAAGAGGACACGGCCATCAGTGAATACAGTTTCGATGAAAGGGTGTACATGTTCTGCAACAATGGTTAGGTAGGTGGTATTTGTCAAAGTAACATCCACATGGACGACAGGATCCTTGGTTTCCAAGTCGTACATTGCCCAAAGCATCACACTGCCCCCACCAGCTTGCCTTCTTCCCATAATGCATCTTGGTGCCAGGTGTTCCCCAGGTAAGCGACGCACATAAAGAAAACCTGCTCCGTGGTCCAGTTCTGATGCTCACATGCTCATTGTTGTTGCTTTCAGTGGTGATCAGGGGTCAGCATGGACCGCCTGGCTGTTCTGTGGCTGTGCAGCCTCATACGCAACAAACTGTGATGCATTGTGTATTCTGACTTTTGTCGCGGTTCGAATTTTGAGGAAGAGACATATGACTGAAAGTCCATAGTGGGTCAACACAAATAATTTTATTAAAACACATATATGTGGTGAAGATAGGCTCTGCAAAACATCAGGCTCCATCTTTCCCTTACAATAGGTGGGTGTAATATTTATACTTATGATGACCAGTACCTCGCGTCACTAAAACAGAACACTTCCTCTTTCAGTTCCTCCAGATGCATCCTGTTATTCTACTTGTCCAGACTTAATCCTTGTGTTGTCCACTGGTCATTTTTGTCCTCTAAAGAAATCTTTTGCTATCAAAAATGTGTTTTTTATTCATCAAATGGTCTGAAAATAACAGAAGTTATTCATTACTATACTATGAATGATTGGAATAAGTTTTAAGTAATTTGATTTATTTATGGGGTTTTTATTGGATTTTATAACACTTGTGGTCCTCGTGGACAAAAATGACCCCAAAGTACAAAGTGTTGCAAAGAGCCGTATTTTCACACCATACTGCTTTCAAACATCTTTGATCTTGGATCACTGATGTGTGGGGTCAAGCACTGGTCATAACAACCACAACAGGCAGCACAATGAGGAGGCAGGTGCTCTATATTCAATGAAATTTTATTTATACAGCGCCAAATCACAACAACAGCTGCATCAAAGTGCTTCATATTGTAAGGTCGACCCTACAATAATACATACACAGAAAGTATCCTCAAAAGCCTCCATTGCACTGGAGATTTGCATACTTTGATGAGCATACTTTTTTTTACCATGTTGTGCAAAGCAATGACCAGTAGGACAAAGCACATATTGTCCTCTAGTATAATGAGGAGGGAGAATCAATGTTCAGGAAGATCCAGGGTTAGAAGATATAGAAAATATTGTCAATATTTAGAGCACATGCTACCCTTTCTCTGAAAAAGCACATCAGCCACCTGCAGAAGTGGAAGAAGGCTATGAAGTGAAGAAAAGTGATGAAGAATCTGAACTATGTTCAAGTAGGTTCTCAGGCATCCAGGACATGGTAGTCTGAGGAGCTTGGAAAGAAAGTGACTGGGCTTCTTGAAGTTTCTTGAATTTTCAGAATGTGAAACTGAAATAGAAGATGTGTCAGAGGACTACACATCATCCATTTCAATTATGATGAAGACAAAGAATCAAGCAGGAAAGAGGAGTCAGCTGAGACAGAGGAATATTTGCAGTAACAAGAGGAAACACTGATCTGGTCTTCTAACCTTCCCAGTGACAGACGATGCATGACTCTCTCATGTGCCTCAGAGAAAGATGATCTACCACAGTCCAAGCACATGTGCCAGGTCCCATACCCCTTCAGTGGCTTTTCTACTCGAGTACTGAAAGCATTACACACAGTGTATTCTGCTTGTATTCTGCTTTTTAACGTTCACATGCCAATGGATGCATCAGAGACCAAGTTGGGGTTCAGTAACTTGCCCAAGGACACCTTGGTAAGAACTCCAGACTAGAGCACACAGAGATTGAACCAACAACCATCCAATTAGCAGATGACCTGCTCTACAGCCAACTCAATGACGAACAAGGAGGGACAACGAGAGAGGAAGAAAAATGGACCGAATGCAGCTGTAGGCATATGTGGGTGTGTTGATTCTTACTGCCGTGCATCCAGTAGAGTCGCTACGGCCAGTTTATGACATCCTGAGTCTGGTAGAGAAGTTTTAAAGGTGACACAAGATTAATCACAGAAGCAAAAAAAGGACATAATTTCTTGATAAAGACACAATAGATGATCATCGTTCATGACACAAACGTGCTCCCATTTGAGGTGTATGGTGTGTGTTGGTGTTGACTTGACTTGAAACACAAGTGGGTGTTCCTCCTGCTGTGATGTAAGATCCTGGTATTGATGTGACTGTATGAGCACCAAGTCCCCTTCAAAGGACTCTGTCCCCTCCAACAGAACATCCAAGTAAACCAGGGAACTTTGAGACAAAAACATGGGCAGCATGTGATGCAGGTCCAGCTGTACATGGAACATGCTAGTGTGCGATGGCAAACCGTCTGTCCTGCAGTCAGGAAACGTGAGTTGTCCCTAACATTGCAGGTTTGTTTACTGTATATGCCTCATGGCCTGCAACTGCAGAAAGAAAGCTGTCCATGATGGGACCAGTGCAGAGGAATAAACCTGAGCTTCCTCCTGCACTTGGGTCAAATATGGACACGCCTTTGTCCTCATGAAAGTTTGCCTTCACTCAGACTCATGCCCTGCTGTTCCTACCATGCCAAAATATAGAAAACTGTCAGGCAATGAGTTGGAATAAAGTTGAATAAAACCTTGAAACACAGAGATGGATGATATTTTATACTTGTTGCTTTATAAACAGTGAAAGCAAACGGGGTCATTTTTGAGCCCTGAGGACCACAGGTGTGATTATGTGCTGCCATTTAAAATTTATAAATGGTTCAAAAAAAGAATTCTCACTAAAGTTCAACATACAGCACTCTGTATGTTGAACTTTAGTGAGAATTTTTTTTAAATATTTAATTTAATTAAATATTAAATTTTCTTGTTTTATTTTCGCTAAAAAACAGGGTGTATTTTTTGTAAACAAGGTCTGGTGGCCCTTAAATGTAAAATGTTGGGTAAATTATGTGTTAATGTGTTGGTCTTAAGTAAAACTAAGGTGTAACACTGAATTGATTGACAATTTATACTTTTTACTTT
>NW_005188446.1:37630-39097 GCF_000239375.1 Pundamilia nyererei
ATTCTGATTCTGATTCTGATTCTGATGAAAATGAAAGGACAAAATGAAGTTGTTCCAAACAAAACACCAACTAGAGCCAAAGTTGGCTCTGGTGCAAAGTTATAATTAATAGTGTTAATTAAAACTCTTCCTGAGCTAAAGTAGCTCATGTTTCAAGTAGTTGTCAGCAACTTTGCAGTTTGAGACAAGCATGGCATTTTCACTGGTAGTTCCTGTCACTGATGTCCAGAATGAAAATGTTAAAGAGCTTTGGCCTGCTGTGGTCGTGGCTATTAAAACGGCATCCTTTGTTGCACTGAACATGGTAAGTACAAGTTCTTCATGTTGAAATAATTTGGTTTCTACGAGGTTTCAAATAAAATCAAATCACTTTTATCGTCACTGTTACTGTTTCTCATCAATTTAGATGCACAGTTTGTAATGTGGAGGTTTGCAGAAAATTTGGGAACAGGAAGTCTTTGCTGGCTGAGTAAGTAAAAGTCTTTGTGAGCTGAAGTAGTGTATTAGTAGGTTGTGCAAGAAGCCTTGGGAAATAGATGCTTGTCGTTTTCTCTGACTCTTGTAATATTTCAGATCCACTGAGGACAGATACAAAGCTATATATCATGCAACCCGGTCCCGCTCCATCCTCTTGTTGGGAATCGGATGCTACAAGAAACTGGATCAAAATGTGCAAAAATGATACTTAGAGTAGCTTAAATGTTGTCACGTACTGCACATTAAACCAGTTATTACACAGTACTCATAAGTGTAACATGCTGGTACAGCAGTGCCAGTTAGACTGTTGATACACAGAGTTAAATAACGCTATTAGATCTTTGTGTATTACATTACAGAAACTGCCACTGCAGACTTCACAAATGTAACAGGTGATCAAACGCATCCTCATTCTCTTCCCCCAGCCTGCAGACTCGTACCTAGTCCAGGTGTATAACCTCACCATTCTGTGTTCAGAGGAGTACATCATAGAGCACCAGTCAGTGCACAACAGTTAGCTGACAAAATAGACATGAGCCAGTGGTAATTGTGAACCAGAGGGCAGGGATCGCACTAAGGTGAAACACAGACAACCAGTTCACAAATGATAATGAAATAGAAAGGCGTGACATGCAAAAAAAGCCCATTTTTTTCTCTGTCAAACCTGTAAGAGAAGCACTTTGCGCTCCAATCACAAAATGGCATATAAAATGGGAACGGAAAGCGATATTGATGTGCTTGAAAAACTGAGCATTCCAACGAGTTGCTCTACATACCTGTGGGTTTTTGTGTTTGTAGATCCTAAGTTGAGGTCAATAGAGTTAAAAGCAGCTATTTTTCTTTCTCTCCAAACTGACTGAAGAAATTAAATAGGGAGTGAATGGGAGCTCAGGATGGCATTCCTCTGAAACAAATGGCACCAGTTCATAAAGCATCAGACGTGTAGAAAAAAACAACCCCCCCCCAAAAAAAACAAAAAAAAAGATACAA
>NW_005188447.1:0-1345 GCF_000239375.1 Pundamilia nyererei
AAAGTGGCCACTTTCATGAGTAAATCATGTAAGCCTTATATGATTTACTCATGAAAGTGGCCACTTTCATGAGTAATCACATATAAGTTTTTACTATTTCTTTTCCGTATGGGATCTCTGATGACTTTCGCTCCCCACTGGTTCTTGAGCAGTAAGATTTAGCCACTTGAAGCAGACAGCTGGCCTCTGACATGATTTTGCGAGATCCTTGGCTACAATCAGTTCCTGCCAGTGATGAAGTATAGTGTTTCAACCAGTGAAAGTAATCCAAAAGAAGTTAATTCATTAACAGCATATGCATTTTAAATTTGCTGAGGTCTTTTGTAATTATCATAGAATATTATTGTTAAAAATTTAATATATATTTGTTTAAGGCAAATATGTATTAAGTCTAAAGTATAAGTATACCTAAGTATAAAAATAAAATCAAAGGTGACAGCCACCCCAAATACTCTGTCTAATTTTGAACCTGGGCCAATAGACTCTTTTAAGTTAGATCTTTTTATAGTAAAAACGTAGATGGGAGAAAACATTTTACAGCTCATCAGAAGTTTTAGTTATTGGTACTAGAAGCTGTCAGCACATGTATATTTACTAGCAATGAATACCTCCAAATCCAATATTTAGGTGTCATCTTTGACATGATTCTTAGTTTTGAGCTGCAAATCAGAAGTGCAACCTTTTGTTTTGGTTATTTACTGTACCAGGAGTTACAGAAATCCCTGGATTGCAGTTTGTCTCATAAGGCTGTAATAAAATATTTAGTTAAGGGTACACTCAATTTTTTCTAGGCCATTTTCACAATTTTCACTTTAAAAAGCATTGCCTGATTATATATTTTAAGCTTATATTACTTCAACAAAAAACTCTCAGATTTACTTTGCTGAATGAAAAACACGAGCTTTTGTCATAATATTGCAGAGCTAACCAACTTTCTTATCTCAGTGCTTTCTGACTTTCCAACCATATCTGCAGCATAGTAATTCCTTAACAGAGCTGCTCAGATGTGCTGGTGTGCCCACTCAGACCAGTTGAGCGTTTTCGGGATCTTCGGCCAGATGAGCTAGCAGATTTGTTCTCCACCGCTCAGAGAGTCGCCAACTTGGTGGAGAAACACTTCAATGCCACCTCAATCACCATCGCCATTCAGGTAAACCACACACTCGGTAATATTTTTTAACAGTCACTGTCACAGTCGGGGAGAAACTGACTTTGTGAAGTGACCTGGGCCCTATTTCAGGAAGCCGGTTTAGAAAACTCAGAGTGAAAAACGATACTCAGGGTTGAGTAACCCCGAACTGTCCAACTCGGAATATTCGGTTTCAGAAAGGCTGATAACAATTAG
>NW_005188447.1:3231-7499 GCF_000239375.1 Pundamilia nyererei
AATGCCACAGGCATCATAACAGGACGCAGACATGAAAACACCATAAACTCAAAATGCTGGGTGATATGACCCAGAACCATGACGGTACTTGAAAAGTAGAGTAATAATAAAAATAGGGTGATAAAAAAATTGGATAATAATGCAGTAATGCCACCCTCCCAAGAGCCAGAGGCAGACTGGGTAAGACCCAGGAGACCCCAGCCGTCCACGGCACCCAAGAGAGCTGAAGATCCGAGGGGAGCAAGCATCTCTTGAGCTTTGCCATGAGCAGTTGCTCAAAAAATTTCATAACTATGGGCACGAGTTCAACAGGGTGACAGTTGTTCAGGTATGTTGGTGGTGAGTGTTTCGGCCCTGGCACAATGGAGATGGTCTTGAAGCACATTTAGGAGAGAGAGAGGGGGGAAAAAACTATGTAGCTCATTTTTTTACTGTAAGGTGATGGGAAATAATGATCAGTGTGGTCACATAATTGTGTACATACTGACTGTATCTTTTTTTCTACAAACCCAAATCTGAAAAAGTTGAAAAGTTGTGTAACATGTAAAAACGAAAAGTCAGATTCAATGATCAGATCAACCATATTTTTTCACAATATAACCTTGAAAACATATCAAATGTTAATCTGAAAAAAGGTCTTTTCTTAGATCTTTTTGCGCAAGGGACCAAAAGTAAAGAAAAAAAGGTGGCGATTTAGCAATAGTACATGTGAGAGGATTGGTCTTTTCATGCGTGGGCCCATAAACTGGTAACTCAGTATTTATTTCACTTTCCTTCATTTTGGAAGAGAATCGAGGCGCAAAAAATAGTCACTCACCTCCAGCGAGTATTATGCTGCAGCGGACAGTAAAGGGACAACAAACATACTGTGTCTTGTACTGCTGCATCTGTAACAAACCACACTCACACTCTGACTAGAGCCACAAAATAGGTTTTAATAATATTTCCTAGCATGGGAAATCTGAGTGACCCAACTGACTATTGCCAGGGCAATTTTTCCACTGCAGGTAAGCTCAGTGGAAAAATCACATACAAAATACATAAATGCAATTAGATAAAAAATCACATTTAACATAATTTGACAATCTCTACAAGATAAATGGAGAATTTACCTGCTGTATTTTTACATTATAGCTGTTGGATCGAGTGTTAATGACTGTTCTGCAAATCCATCTGTTCCAAAAGGTTTTGAGTAATGGTTTGAAGTGGAGATTTTGAGTTGGCTGTAATTCTTAAACAGATACTGCTATATCTTTGTTAAAACCCATCAATTAACGTTGGTTGTATGCACTTTAGTCTAAATATGGAACATTTAAAAAACTAAATCCCATTGAATAAATATAGCCAAAAAGTTGCCTATGAAGACAAATATCTCAGGATAAAGACGGCTTTGACACAAACCAAGGGGGTTGTTTTAGGGGAGGTGAGATGTTATTACCTCATCTTAAATTAAATTCTTTCTTTAAAATATTAATGCAAGTATATCTAAATTCTCATCTCTGGACTAATTACCCCTTTCTTTTCCCACCAGGATGGCCCTGAAGCCGGACAAACTGTGAAGGTGAGAACTTAATAATTTATGACCTTGAAATATGTCATGAACCCTCTGCAATAGTTATGCACTATTAAATAATCATCATAATTAACTTGTAGAGCTAAACTCCTGGAGATGGCGAATTATTCAGTTATCTTTTCTAAAAGGTGTAATTTTTAGTTTGGTTGAAGGCTGCATGAAATAATTCATGTCACTTGCTTGGGAGCCTTTGGGAAAGTTCACAGGTTAAAGGAGGGGAGAGAATCATCCTCTTGTAAAATAATCCACTGTACTGTTGTGCTATTTTTTACTATATTAAAAAATGTATGATGCATTTGAACCTTATGAATAATAAATAAAATATCAGTGTATGAGATCCAGCATATGTGTTGCTCATATTACAGTTTGAAATGCACATCATAAGTGGAGAAGTTTTTGGCAACAAATGAGTAAAAGGTTTAGATGATGTGCTTGTATGCTGTATGAGGCAAGAAGGAAACATTTGATCTTTATACAACCGTTGGGTCACATAGCCGGTAATAAATAAGACTCATTCCCAGTGGGTGATAGGCTCTGCCAGGGCTGCCATTTGTCACCGATTCTGTTCAGAATTTTTATTGACATAATTTCTAGGTGTAGCCAAGTGACGGAAGGCATTCACTTAGTGGGTCTCAGAATCTCACTTCTGCTTTTCCCGGATGATGTTGTTCTGTTGGGTTCATCAGGTGATGGCCTCAAGCTCACACTGGAATGGTTTGCAGCCAAGTGTGAAGGGCACAGGAACAACCTCTCAAGGTTCATAGATGGGTATACTAGTGGTGTGCGGATTGATATAGAAATATCGATTCTTCTGATACCAGTAGTTTAAGTTCTAGAATCGCTTCTCATATTAAAATATCGATATTTTAGTACTTTGGGGTAAATTTGTAGTTTTTCATTAACAGGAACACAGTGGAAAGAAACTATATCATTCGGATCGTCTAAATTGGAAGGAACCACTTCCTCTTATGCCGTTCATAGTCATATGCGAAATACGGCTCTATAAATGTGTGGCAGCCCCTGGCGTGCGCACTCACAATGGCTGAGTGTAAACAGAGTCATGTGTGGGCATATTTTACTTCCACAAACAGCCAAGACGCGGTTTGCGATACATGTGGCAAGAAAGTGAGGTGTTGTAGCAACACCACTAACCTCGTCAAACACCTCAGAGTAAATCATATCACAGAATATGACGAGCTTATGTTGAGCCGAACTGAAGAGGAGGACAGGGACAGGTGCTGCTAGGGCGAGACAGACGTCTCTCACGGAGTCCTTTAGTGCTGCAGGCAGGCAACGTGTTCAAATAGCACAACTTCAGGTTTTATTTATTTCTATATGATTTTTCTGCATTTTTAAGCAATAAGAACAAGTAGTGTGATGTCCTGTAATCATTATGAAGCTATATTATAATAATATTACAATTACATATTGCATTATGAAATAAAATTCAATATTGGATCGGAAAGGAAATCAGTGGTATCACAAATCATTAGGGTCTACCACACCAGGCAAGAGCCCAGGTGCAGAGTGTATAAAGATGGCCCTGAGACAATCAAGCACATAACAGCAGGGTGCAAGATGCTAGCACTTTGGGCAGTGACCTCTAAACTGGGCAGGTGGCTCCTGCAGATCCCAGGAGTGATATCTGAGATCTCCCAGAAGAGTGCTTTAAACACCTTGCTTTGTGTGCTATATAAATAAAATTTAATTTAATTGCTCAGTAAATACATGAGGCAGCGAGAAACCCAAGAAACAAGGGGATCAAGAAGAGGAACAATCATGGAACAACAGGCCCCTACATGGCATGAACCACCAGTAGACAGAAAAAGTGGCTGATATTGAAAAATCCTACCTGTGATGGACTGAGTTGAAAAACAGGAGTCCCAGGAATTATTAGAAAAATATGGTTTTCATTTATTTAACCCCCAAAAATTAGATTTACAAAAGTAATAAATGTTGAGCTCATAAAACAGGTCAAAGAAACAAAACTGAACTCAGGCCAAGACTGCAAACTTAACAAACCAAATGACTGCCCAAACAAACATAATTGACCTAAACATGACGCACAGGGGTATATATAATAGCTGATCAGACCATTGTGACACATGAGGGGCAACAAACAAACACAATCATAAATCACAACACAATGCAGTACAATCTAGTTTGTTAATAAACTAAACACTAAAGAAGAAAATCAAAACCACTAAACCCTAAACTCAAATATTTAATTAAATAGAAATACTTTGTGTGTTTTCTTTAATTTAAAAACATTCTCCCCTTCAGTAGGAAGTGGTGGTGTGGTCCAATTATCCCTCTTTGCATTTAGTGGTTTCAAACCTTGGTTACCATCTTTTGTCCAGCAACTCCCACGGATGACGGCAGGTAAGAAATAAAAAGACAAAGGTTAGTCAAAAATCAAAGTGAAAAAAATGAAGTGGTATGAACACATAAGTAAACTAAATGTGCGCGCTTAACAATAGAAAAAATGTATCCAAACCAATCAATAAAGTTATTGAAAACTAAAGTGTATTACTATGTTCAAATGAAGAAATGAAAATACAAGAGTTACTGACTTTAGAGTGTGGCCACGGGTTTGGCCATCACACTACCAATGGCTTGACCAAGCTGGACTGGAAGACAGCACAGAGGAACAAGCTAGAAACACATCACAGGAACAAGTTGCAAGTATGATAGA
>NW_005188447.1:10143-11642 GCF_000239375.1 Pundamilia nyererei
GTCCGTAGTGCTGCATTAACATCATCTAGCAGACCTTCTGAGGGTACTTCACGTAATCTTGGTAACCGGCTACGGGGGATCCAGTTTTCTAGCTTGGCCATGATCCTATTTTTCAGGTCAGTCCCTCTGCGCATCATTAATTCCGCCTGTGTGTTCTCAGTCTAGATCAGTCATTCAGTTCATTTCATCATCCATGTTCAGTTCATCCAGTCTCGATAATAAAACTTCCTCAATCAGCCTGCAAGTCCTGCATGTGGGTCCTCTTTCCAGTCTCCACACACCCACCATGAGAACATTGTCAGGAAAAACTTTTAAATGATCTTTTGTCTCACCATTTCTTAATGGCATTTAGTTTTACAATGGATTGCACAGCACTGGAAAGGAAAACAACGAAAAAACAATTTCAGTACACTAAATATCTTTCTGAATGTGTTGGAACAAAACTGAAAGAAGCTCTTCTCTTCTTTGTGCAGAAAAGATACCTGGACTCGACTCCCACAGAGGTCGATTATCTCGTTAATAGTGTTACATGCTCACTGCATGCGAAGGAAGCAGGAAATTTTGGAGGTTTATGCCCCAGCATACCCTGGTATAAAGTCATGACGAACCAGAAAAGTCTTAAGCTTGAGAGAAAATAGCTTTGCATTTATTTAAAAGATCTTTCTTTGGTTTGGAAAAAGTTTTACTTGTTTTATTCTGTGAAACGTCACTGACAGAGAAAAGCCCCAGGTTTTTCTTCAGCACTGTGGCCAGGCTGACAAAAAGTAAGAGCTCTGTTTGAGCCAAGCGTCCGTTACCCTTAACTAGTAATGACCTTCTTCACAAATACAATATTAATCATTATAGAAGAAATGATTCATAACCAGCTTATAGACATATCATTACGTACCACTACTTTCTCCTAATTGACAAAAAGGTTCTTGTACTCTGCACGTAAAATCTTAGTCTAGATGATATTACTTTGGCCTCAAGTGCACTGTTGGACTCATTGTTAACCACAATATGTTCTGTGTGCATATTAAACAAATATGGAGGCTTTCTGCTATTTGCACTGCATTTCTAAAATTAGAAATATCCTGTCTGAGTGATGCTGGAAAAGGATTTTATTCATTTGTATACTTGAAAGAGGACAAGAAAGAAAAATCATATTTCTCCCACACTGGGAGAAATATGATTTCTCCCATTGTGAGATTGAGCTCTCGGAGTAGAAGGTTGATGTCAGGAAGTTCAGCTCGCACAGTTGGTGGGACCTTTTCTCCAGTTTCAATTTGTGCAATAACTTCCCTCAGACAAGGGTCTGTTCTATGTTCGTTTGTGATCTGTTCAGGGGACATATGGGGCATAACAGGAAGACCACGACAGTCATTTTCATTGACAAAGTCACCTGGAATGGCAGCTGCAGAAATGGCTAGGGAGTGAACCAAAGGGATGGTGTCATTTTGAGAGCTGCATACAAGGTGTTTCTCACAAATAGCAGACACTACTTCAGGACTTAAACT
>NW_005188447.1:12865-19674 GCF_000239375.1 Pundamilia nyererei
GTAAGCATCTTTTATAGTCTGCGCGTTAAGCTTTCTGTAGTCGATACAGAGGCGGACTTCACCATTTTTCTTCCGCACGACTACAATGGGTGAAGAGAAAGGGGAGGTAGATTCCCTGATCACGCCAGCTTCTTGCAGTTCTTTGAGGTGCTTACGGACTGCTTCCAGGTCGTTTGGATGTATGGGACGCGCTCTATGCTTGAACGGTGTTTCATCTGACAATCTGATTGTGTGTTTCACTTGATCCGTCTTTCCAAAGTCAAGATCATTCTGTGCAAACGCTTCGGGCATTTGGCTTAGCTTTTCGGTTATGCGCTCCTTCCATTCAGTGCTAATAGGGGAAGAGTCAAAGTTATATGTTACATTTGACTTCTGCTCAGTTCGGGATCTTGGAGTTCTCACTGAGTGTTCGTGAGATAGAACTCTTTGATATGCACTGACTTCTCCGATGACACAATTTAGAGGGATTGTCACATCATGTTCGGATTCATTGGTGAGTATAACTGGAACAAGGTAAGGTGCTCGTTCAGGTAGGTCTATGAGACAAGGTTTCACAAGGATGTCACCAGGTAAGGCTGACATTCGTGGATACTCTAACAAGACAGACTTTTCACCGTTACCGGCTGACACAGCTACAGCACCATCTAGAACAACAGTTTGGCCTGCTGGAATCAACTGTGGCTCTTTGTTGTGCATCGTCACTAAACCAAGACTACTGTCTTTGGACTGTTTGTGTCGTGACTCAAGAACTTTTAGAACTGCCCTATAGCCATATGGCAGGTTCAGCTGCAGTTCATGGCATGTGTTAGAGTACAGCTCATAAAGTACATCTAATGTGTTTGTCCCAATTAGCACTAAGGACTGAGAAGCTGTGCGCACATCGGGGACAACTAAGGCAAGTGTCGGCACTTCAGCTTCAATGCCAAGGAAGTCCTTTGGGAAAGTGACATGCAGTTCAATGTAGCCTAAGTAAGGCACAGACTGACCGTTGGCACCCTCAACTTCTAAAAGTTCAAACAATGGCTTAATCTCATGAGAGGACAAATGCTGACGATAGTAGGACTCAGGGACTGTAGTCACCTGGGAACCAGTATCTAGCAAACAACTCACTGTGTGACCATTAACTTTCACTTGTGCAGTACTCTTTGTACCAATTAGACCTTTAGGAAAGTCGAAGGAATCTGATCTTGTGTGTGACTTTAGGCTGGCACGCTTTTTAGGTGAAGCTTTTTGTTTAACCTGGGTGGGACGGGTTAACAAAGCATCAGCCTCCATTTGTCCCGCAACGGAGGCAGAATTTAGTTTAAAGAAAGCTGGTCATTCTGCCTGTCCCATATCTGCCTTCTCACTCTTAATTCCCTTCGTTTTGCAACTACAACGGCAGGATTGGGCTCTGACTCACAAGTGGCTACTATATGTCCATCTTCCCCACAGCGGAAGCAATACCAGGGCTTGGGCCTAGTACTAGGGCGGCTGGATGGAGGTGAGTTTTCAGGTTTGGCATGGTCAGGTTTTTTATTTTCAGGTTTCCTTGTTCGAACTGTCTTCAGTGTTGCTTGTTTCTTTGGCTTCACAACGGCAGCTAATTGGCTTTTTAGATCGGCAACTTGTTTTTTCAGCTCTTCTAGACTATCTGACTGTGCTTGACGAACATCTGCATTTGTTTCAGTGACCGTCTGTTCATGAGACACTGCTTTTGGTTTCGTGGCGCTAAAGTGTTTCTTCATTCGCGTGTTTTTAACTTCTTGTCGGTTTTCTGCAGTACGCAGGAGAAGCAATAGCTCTGCATAAGTGGGTGGCTCCTTATGCTTTAGCTCCAACTGCAACTCCGTTAGCAAGTTATCATCCCAGCAGCCTCTGTAAAACTGTTTAAGAAGCTGCTTATTTACTTCATGTGGTTCAAGCCCACCTCTGCGCACGGTGTGATTGACTGCCACCTGCAAACGAAGCAGATAAGCAGAGGGCTTTTCACCATGATCTTGGAGGGTGTTCATGAAACGTACAAACAGTTCCTCACCATCTTCGACGGTGCCAAAAGCTGAATCCAGAAGGTTAAGATAGTCTGCAGGAGTGGCTTCTGGCCCAAGAGGGCGGATGACATCAGAAGCGGGAGCAAGGAGACTTTCAAGAATCTTACGAGTTTTTCCCAACTCAGACAAAGAAGCATCTTCCATCAACAAGTCAACATGAGAACGCCATGTTTCATAGTCAGCTTCACTGTAAGGTCTGGGCATCTTGCCAGAGAAAGCTCTGAGTCTTAATGTAGAGTGAGCATGTGATGTCTTTTCAACACTCTTGACAACATGCTCGACTACTACTTTCTGAACCTCTGGTGGGTTGAGGTCAGTTGGACTCAACATTTGAGGTGTCAAGTTTGGTCTCATGGGGCGTGGGAATGCGCCCTGAATGGGTTCAGGAGGGTGAGGCAGTTCAGTTAAGACTGAAGGTGAGGCTCCAAGTTGTGTGGATCCTACCACAGGGCAAGTCTGATCAGCAGCATCATTTTCAGGGTTTATCTCAGCTGTCTCAGCAGCTTCAATGGTCTTCCCTATTGTGGATAGGGCCTCCCGCAACACTTCTTCGAAATCCTTCCCACTTAACTTGGCTAAACCCTTCAGGTTGCTAATGTAAGCCTCAGTAACACTGCCCCCTACGGTCTTAGTATAGACGTCAGTTAAGGCTCGAATGCGGTAACTGACATCTGGATTGTCAGTAGACTGTAAGAGGTAAGGCAGCTTAGGTGCTAATATTTCAACGGCTGCACCGGACTCGAACTCTACAATCTGACTTTTGTGGAATGCAGAAGAGTCATCATCGACAGCGAGTACTCTACGAATAGTACCATGTTGCTCCAGAAACTCAAATACCTCTTTGTCTTTATCTCTATCACGAAGGCACACACAGGTGTCTGAGCAGCGCACAGTCTGGGGGAGGGTCAGACCGGCCAATGATTGGTTGCTCAGTGGATCTGACAAACACACTCTACAGGACTAAGTCCTGCCCCCACACCATTTATACATTACATATACATATGTACATATTAAACTTATATTTACATGCTTTTTATCAGTATTTATTATAATTAACTTTGTTTTTATCAATATTTATTCCCATTGTGAGAGTATGAATATTTATACTTTTAATCCTGTTTTTAACACTGGGTTACACAAGGTCTTGAATTATGAGGCCCAATCTTATCTTAAAGATCTCATAGTACCACATTATCCTTATCACTTTATTCTTAGGCTTTGTTTGATTTATTTGTGGGGTAGCATTTCTAGGATGCAGAGCCTTCAGCTTTCAGACCCTGTGGAACGAGCTTTTAGTTTGGATTTCAGAGACACACACCTTCTGTATTTTAAAGGCAAATGTATTTATCCCGTAATTGGGGAAATTCTACTTCTAAAGTAAACACAGCCAACAAACAAAATAATAGTTTAATTAATGAAGTAAAAACATTTACTACAGATTATGACATCAGTGTAGATTAATATGGCAAAATTACTCAAAACCAAGAAATAAAGATATGTAAAAGCAATGGTTCTGAATTTCAAAGGACCCAGAACACTGCTGCTAAAACATAGTTTTATATTGGAGTGGTCTGAATTTGTCTTTTTATTTCTTTGTAAATTGTAGATAAAATGCATAATTACTAGTTACCTACTGTAAAGTGATATACTCAGTAGTATAGGTATATAGTACAATTGTATATTAGCAAAAACTGTTAGCTATCTGTTGCTCCTGGGTCCTAGAATAAAGTCAGGTCAATTCTTAAAAACATAAAAATAAAAAATCCCTGCTTGGTGAAATGCACCCTCACCCTCCGGTGATTTGTGCCATGCCAGTAACATTCTGATGGCTTCTCCAGCATACTGTGAAACTCTGTCATAGTGCTCCCAGGAAAAAGTAAGATTTTCTCCAGATCAACCACAATATCTAAACCTTGTTTGTATGTTTACAGCATGTCCACGTCCACGTGCTGCCCAGGAAGGCTGGGGATTTTAAGCACAATGACAGCATCTACGATGAGGTAAGATGGACAACTTTGGGCCATCCCTATTAGTTCATTTAAAAATTATTTTAGATTTCATTTTAAATTTAAAAAAAAGGATTTTTTTCACTGTCAGTCACTGTGTACAGGACACAAAAACATCTGAGTCAGTGTGGGCTTATACTTTGGTAAGCTATGTGAAAAATGTTAAGAAATAGTTGAGGGTACCAGGACTTGCATGGCTTTTGTAAAAAAATATGATCTGGGTACTTGATCACTGATGAGATGTCTGTGACACAAGACAGCCTATTTCCCCATTCTCTCCTGCTGACCAGTAAGAACATAACTAAATGAAAACAGCACTATGGTGGCTGCTGACTTATTTTCTAGTTCTGCACAACTGGCATTGTTCTCCCAAGCTCATGCTTCAGTGTGTCACCACAGCAGTATGAAAGGACAATTCACTGCTAATGAACTGAGTCACATGTGGCTGCTAATAATGTTAATTAAACATCTGAGTTTGAACAAATATCAGTGAGCTATCTAACCCTCAGGAGCCAGAATCCCCAAACCAATGAACTATAGCACTTCACTATGAAAATAATGAACGTGACTTTCAGACTATTTAAAATTTCACTGTGATATTTTGAATTTGTAACAAGAGAGTCTGTGGCAAATGAATATCAATGACTGGGGACTATGATATGAATATTCTAATAACCACGTCTAATAAAAAAGAGCTCTCTATACTTCCTGCTCCTGCCTAAGGGGAGAAATGAGACGTGCATCTCCACAGTGGAGTCCCAGCAGCAAAATGGAAATAGGTTTGTTTTTAATTTGCATGTGATCATAAGGTTTATTGTAAGAGCAGTCCCATTTATATTTTCCATATCACATCCAGCAAATGAGACATAGTCTGAAGATGTTTGTAGGAGCGTAAATGCATAGACAGATTTGTCTTAATTTCATGTCCAATATTTTGCATGATGAATGTAATGGGTTGAGATCCCTTCCCAGACGCCTTAACGCCCACTCACATCCTGGGCCATCTGACCTCAGGAATTTGCATGATAAGGTGGGGCCAGGTTTCACAATGAACACACCCGAAACTCTGGCTGATTGGGACCCATGCCCAGTTTCACACCTTGGCTCAGGCGATTAGAGGATCATCAGGGGTCCTTTTGTCCCTCTGTGGGGGGAAACTCCCACTAGGTTTATATCTGGGACCTTAGAACTGAAGAAGCTTCTCGGATGAGAGGTGAAACGTCTTCAAGCAACTTAAAGAAGTCCAGACGCTTTTCTTTGCAAGCTCCTTTGACAAACAGATAGAAGCTGCTATCGACACTAGAACTGAAATGCATGCAATGCAGACTGCTCTTGCTGAGTCAGATGCAAAAATTGGAAGTTTTGCCAAAGTATAGCTATAAAGAGGACTTTGAACCCCACAAAAATGCTGCACCTGAGCCATAATAGCAGCAGATTTTAACAGCCTCTGGGGCCTCACCTAGCTCTGAGTAAGCGCTGCCCCCTATTTTCCAGCCTTCAGCGGAACTTGCCTCACCCAGCTGGGTCAGTGATACTTTGGGCTCACATTGAGGTTTTTTAACATTAGTTTGCTGAGTGATCGCTTTACACAAGTTATCAAACACCGGGCACTCACCAAAGTCAACATTAAACCGAGCTGATGTTCTTGGAGGAATTTCTCAGTTTTCAGTGATCCAAAACTCCAATCCAATTCTCGTGTACATGTGGGCGTAGCCTGTGTCTCCAAGCAGTCTCAAGAGTGTGGTAGAGATACCAGGAGACAGATTATTACATGAGTGTGAATAGCCTATCTCTATGAGTACAGTAGAAAACTAGATTCTTTTAAATAACCATGTCATATTTTTCAGACAGGAAGTGACCACTTTGCAGTTCACAATTCACAAGACAAGCAAGTTATGAAGTGCAAGCTCCACCAGCTGTTTAGGTTTTACGTATAAATCACTGTGTTGACCTGATGTGCTAAGTGGAACTATTTAATTGATATTTTGAATCTTCTTACATATGCTCTCGCTTTTTTTCTATAAACAATAAAAGAATATACAGTGACAAGTACAAACAAGTCGAGGAACAAATTCATTATGATGAGTTTGTGCAAGCAAAAGCTGATCACTGGGTCTCCATACTGAACTTAAAGAGTGGTCTCATGTACAGTTTTGAAGAAGAAAATCTGCACTCTGTAAACATTTTTTAAACCCAATAACAGCTGATATGTCAATGCATTTTCATGGACTAGTTAATACAGAAAACAATCCAAATTTGTTCTGACAATATATTATTACATATCACATCTTCATTGTCTTTGTAGTTACAAAACCACGATCAAGAGGATAAGGACATACCATCCAAGTGGAGATCAGAGGAAGAAATGGCAGCAGAAGCTTCAGATCTGAGAAAGCAGCTCTAGAAACCTGAACCAATGATGTCAGTAATTCAATAAAGGCAGCACCGCCATGAACATAAAGTTAACATCTGCAATGTGAACTATAATAAAAAATATTATTGTTTTATTTGACTTAATTTGATTATATGTATATTAAATCCTCAAAATCTTTGCTGAATTATGCTGTATATCAACCAACCAAGTCAACCAAAAGAAATCTAACTTTTGAATTTTTTTTGAATTGAATTGAAATTTTTATTTCAGTCAACAACAACAACAGATTATAATTTTACATAAAAGTACTCAAACAGTAACCGAAAAAGGAATAGGCTGAAGCCTTATGGCTTATACTTATCCTATCCCTTACCCCCATAGAAATAATCAAATCCTTAA
>NW_005188447.1:21546-22509 GCF_000239375.1 Pundamilia nyererei
GCCGCCTGTAGCGCAGGCCCCAGTAGCTCCAGCGCCGCCTGTAGCGCAGGCCCCTGTAGCTCCAGCACCGCCTGTAGCGCAGGCCCCTGTAGCTCCAGTGCCCCCGCTACCCGTAGCTCTGGCTCCAGTATCACCGGTTTCACTCATTCACTCCATGCAGGGAGAAAGTCTAATTTCACCTCAAGGTGCTTTTCATGGTTCAGCCGCCATTGGCACAGTTTGCCGCTCCAGGGCTTCCCCAGAGGCTAGGTCTCAGTCCCCGGCTGATTCTGGACCCCTGAAGTCTAAGCAGCTACCTGAGAACTGCGCCATGTCAGCATTGCCTGTGCAGAGCCCGTGCTCAGTGCATTGCCAGTTGCCTTCGTGTTTGCCAGAGGACTCCATGACTGCTGGCTTAGTGATGACTTCTGCTGGAGGGTCCGAGGGACCGCTCCGGCCTTCATCTCTAGTCTCCGCTGGAGAGTCCGAGGGACTGCTCCGGCCTTCGTCTCTAGTCTCCGCTGGAGGGTCCGAGGGACCGCTCCGGCCTTCGTCTCTAGTCTCCACTGGAGGGTCCGAGGGACTGCTCTGGCCTTCGTCTCCTGTCTCCGCTGGAGGGTCCGAGGGACCGCTCCGGCCTTCGTCTCCTGTCTCCGCTGGAGGGTCCGAGGGACTGCTCCAGTTTTCGTCTCATGTCTCCGCTGGAGGGTCCGAGGGACCACTCCGGCCCTTGCTTCCTGCCTCGTCAACTGGAGGGCCCGAGGAGCCCGTCCAGCTTCCTGCCTCATCAGCTGGGGGCCCCGAGGAGCCCGTCCAGCCACCGGCTGCAGCTTCATCATCATCCTTGCCTGGCCCAGCTGCCGAGTCTTCCGCCTCGCCTGGCCCAGCCTCCGAGCCTTCAGCCTCGTCTGGTCCAGCCTCCGCCTGTGCTTCGCCTGGTCCGGCTTCATCCGAGTCTTCGTCCTCGTCTGGTCCAGCCACGCC
>NW_005188447.1:25035-38277 GCF_000239375.1 Pundamilia nyererei
TGCTCTCAGTATTCTCAATCACTACATTACCTCTTCTTACAATACGTGTTGGAGAACATATATTATGTTGATTTTTTATTATCCTATTTAATACACTCCAGGTAGCCTTAATATTACTTTTATGTTTTTAACTTGATCTAACTGAAATATAAAAGCTACACAGTGAATGTTTCTTTCCTCCTAAGGTCAGCAGTATTGTACAGATGAAAGATGGCAGTCACTGACATTTCTTTAATGAAACACAGAGGACATGTGCTTGAAAAGAGTAACCACGGTTCCTTACAGCATTACTGTATTATAGAATTTGTGTAGTATCTGTGTTTGGACACTGTGCTTCACAGATTTTCAGGGCCAAGTAGATTGACTTCACTTTTGCCTGAATCTAGTATTTGAAAATAAAGGCCCTTCTGGCATTTATGTCTTACAAAACAGCTTGCAGCTTAACTAGGTTTTTTTTGTGTCATCAGGCTTCATAGCTAAGGTTTCTTTGAGTTTGGCAGTTTATTCCCCTATCAAAGTGTAAAAATCTTGTAGAATACTCCAGAAGAGTCGAATGAAGTTGCTAAAGGGGCTGAATTAACAGTCTGAATGATTTTCTAAATAAGTTTACAGATTGAGTGAGAAAAATTCCTTTATTAACATTTATAAAAATAAAATGTATTAAAATATTAGATTAAATAACATTTAAATCAGTGACCTAAATTTGCACAAGAAATATAAGGTTGTCAAATATTATGAAATAACTGCAAGAATATAGGAAAGATTCTTGTGGGCAAACTATCAGAAACATGCAGACTTTGTGACCTGTTGAATAAAAATGAGCAATCACCAGTTACTAATGTATGTGGATTGGACTGCCATTTCATTAGTTTGAAACATACAAAAATTGTATACAAATGTGTGTCTCTTTGTCATACAACAAAAAGTTGAAAGGATTAAAATTGTATTTTCTATAAGTATACAGGCTATACGTTTATATTTCTCTTCAGCGCTCCTTCCTACGTTCCAGTGCCAGGGTCCACAGCGGCTGGATGATTGTTCAAATCCACTCATCGAAACAAAAGAATCCACATGAAATTGAATATCAGTGAATATTAATGTATCCATTTAAAAAAAATGTAAATAAAGCTTTTTTTGTCACTGAGCACTGCTACCATAAAAAAAGTAAATAGTGTAAATAGTGGTTAAAGCTGTAAAAAGTGTGATTGGAGTTAAGACTTACATCTACTGGAATTTTGGTGAAAAAGTCATGGTAGAAACTACATCCTCTTTCAATTCTAAGGCTTTATGTATCATAAAAAAATATGTGAAAAATTAAGTACACCCTCGCTGTTCACCACAGGAGTTAAGAGGGTAGGTAGCAGCCAGGTGCTAATCAAATGCACCTGATCAACTGATTATCAACCACCTCTGTAAAATACATGTTTTGGCAGTTTGCTAGTCTGTAGCATTCAGGTGTGCAAATTGCAGTAGATTTAGGCTTAAAAGACTATAAAATAATACCATAAGTGTAGGACGTTTCCTTCCCTGACGTGTTGGATGGGTTCAGCTGTAGGTTTGAAGCAATGAGGGAAGAAAAAAATATTCTACCTCATGGCGAGCAGGTGCTGAGATTGCATACAGCTGAATGAAAGAGAACACTAAGAAAGGCCAACATAGAAACGTTTCCATCCTTTCCCAATGAACCACAAAAGCTAGTTTCAGATGATCTGTTCCTGATGAACCCGCTAAAGAAAGGAGCTATTTCCAGGATCTACAACCAACTTTTGCAAATAGACAGTACAACTACACTGGACCACTTAAGAAATGCTTGGAGTGAAGAACTGGCTAACATCATCACTAAAGATCAATGGACTAAGGCACAAGAACTGGTTCACTCCACTTCTGTCTGCTGCAGGCACGGACTAGTACAATTTAAGGTCCTGCATAGGCTCCATCTGTCTAAATGGAAGGTTTCAAGGATGTTTCCAGGGGCGGACTCAAGCTGTGATCGATGTGGCCAGAATTCTGCCTCGTTGTCACATGATTTGGACATGTCCTAATATCGCCACCTGCTGGTCTAAAATATTTAAAACTTTGTCTGATATTTTTAAAAACAGCTCCCCCAGACCCAGTAATGGCACTTTTTGTTTGTTTTGTTTGTTTTCCGTTGTTTTTTTTTCTCCCCCTCCTTTGTATATACTTATTTAGGTATATGTATGTATAGACACAGATATATGATTGCTTATATAATGGTAATTATACTTTATGTAAAAGGAGAGGAAGGAAGGGAAAACTCTGTCACTGTAAATGAGATACATACTTTGTTGCCTGATTTGAGATATGCGTGGACCCTTTTTTATTCAAAACATTTCATGTGTTCTACAGACAGGCACAATTAAACCCAATATTTAGCTTCATCATTAGGATTTTTATGCGTGACATCTGTTTGTAGACTTATAGAATTGTATGTAATTATACATGTATGTTGTATGTTGAGGTAGGATCAAATGAGTTTACCTTTAAGTCTGTTTGTACCAACCCTTTGTCTCATTGTTGTTTAAAGTGTATTTTGTTGTTATTTTAGTCATGTTCAAAATAAATCAATCATTCAGTGACAAAAAAAAAGTTCATTCAGTGGGCTGGTTTCAGTTGTTCAAATGTATTGTTTGTAAGACTGGGGAAACCTGCAGTCAGCTGAGACTGAAGAAGTCACTGGATGAGTGACGATGCGTTTCTCCCACTGAAAACTCTACGTCCAGATGAACAGAATCAACCTCTTGGGATGTCTGGAGTCCTTAATTTCTTAATTCCTTTGAAAAGATAAACCCCCATATAGACATAGAACAGGCACTGTTCAATAATAAAGAGATGTTGGACCTTCCAACCTCACATACAATTCACGATTAACCTTTTCCCTTGTCACGTCTCGCTCGCAGAAGGAACAGTGGATATATTAGGGAAAGATTGTTGAATATGGAGCTGCCAACTAGAAGGAAAAGATGAAGGTAACAGAAGATTTATGTGGTAAAAATTGACATGCAGTTGGTGAGACAAAACAGTAACCTAAGACTAAGCTTAGATGGAGACAGAAGATCCACTGTATTGACCTCTGAAGCAAGGAGCCAAAATATATGCCTTGACATATATACCTTGGCAGACAGCCTGAACAGGAACAAGTAGAAAATCGAGGGGGCAGTGTACTCAAAATCAATAAACTGCCAAAAGTATTCACCCACCCGTCCAAATAATGTAATTCAGGAGTTCCAATCACTCTCATGGCCACAGGTGTATAACATCAAACACCTAGACATGCAGGCTGCAGACAAACATTTGTAAAAAAGTCACTTTCAGGAGCTCGGAGATATGATATATCATCTTTGCTACAAAGGAAGCTGTGAAAATTTCCTTGCTAATAAATATTCCGCTGTCTGCCGTTAGGCTTTATAACAAAGTGGAAGGGATGGGGAATGTCAGCAATTCAGCCATAGAGTGGCAGGCAACTTAATATCACAGGGTAAGATCAGTGGATGCTGAGGCAGGTCGTTAACTTTCTGCAGTCAGTCACTACAGACCTCCAAATTTCATGTAGCTTTCAAATTAGCAGACAAACAGTGTGTAGAGAGCTTCATGGGATTTGAGTCCATGGCCAACCAGCTGTATTCAAGCCTTACATCACAAAGCACAGTGTAAAGAGTTGCAAAGTACACCACCACTGGAAACTAGAGCAGCGGTGTTGTGTTCATGATTAATCGTGCTTCTCTTTCTGAAAATCCAAAGGATCAGTCTGGGGTTAGCAGTTGCTAGGAGAACGGTACTTGTCTCACTGCACTGTGTCAAGTGTAGATGGTCATTTTTCAGTGGTTGTGCTCACCGCCCCAGTTCCAGTGGAAGGAACTCCTAACACTTTAGCATATCAAAACATTTTTGACAACTTCATGCTCCCAACTTTGTGGGAACAGTTTGGGGATTGCCCCTTCTTCCAATATGACTGTGCACCAGTGCACAAAACAAGGTGTATAAATGGAGGAGTTAATTTGGTGTGGAAGAACTTGACTGGCCTGCACAGAGTTGTGACTCAAACTTGACAGAATGCCTTTAGGATGAATTCAAGCAGAGGCTGTGAGCCAGGCCTTCTCATGCAACATCTCACAAATGCACTTCTGGAAGACTGGTCAAAAATTCTTGTTAACAAACTCCTAAACCTTGCAGAAAGCCTTCCCAAAAGAGTTGAGAACTATTTAGGTGGACGAGCAAATACTTTGGACAACTTGGCATGTGAAATCTCTGGTTCGGTCTTGTTTTCATCATTTAAGAAACGTGGCTAAGCTAAGCCTGGTTTTATCTCGCTCTGAACTGGAGATTGCTATACGTGCATTTATTTCGTCACGCTTGGATTATTGTAATTCGCTGTTTATGTGTCTAAGCAAAGGTTCTCTGGATCGTCTGCAGGTTGTGCAAAACGCTGCAGTGAGGCTTTTGACAAAATCCTGCAAGTACTCACATGTGACACCGTTGTTATCTCAGTTACACTGGCTTCCTGTTAAATTTAGAGTCGATTTTAAGATCCTGGTCTTGACCTACAGAGCTGTGCACGGACTGGCACCAGCCTACATCTCTGATCTGCTACAGCCCGATGTCCCCAGCAGGTCTTTGACGTCATCTGATCAGGGCTTACTTGCTATGAAAAATACTAAGACGAGGACTGAGGGTGACAGAGCTTTTGCCACTGTGGCACCCCGAGACTATGGAACTCTCTCCCCCAAACATTAAGAACTGTTAGTTTTGAGTAGTTTTTGAAAAACTATTCAAAACTCACCTTTTTAAAACTGCTTTTGGTTAATTTTTTGCCTGTTTTATTTTCTCTTTTTAAATCTTTTTATGACTTGTAATCTTATGTGCAGCACTTTGTGATTCTGTCTTGGAAGGTGCTATATAAATAAAAAAAATATTTATTTTACTTAGTGTGTGTTTACAATTGGTAAAACTTGAATTGCAGTGTAAATCACCATTAGTTATTTTAGATCTGATAGATCTCATTGTCAACCAAGTAAAATAAAAAATATGAAATAACCTGTTAAGACACAACAATATTAAATATTACTATAAATGTACCTTTTCAGTTTTCTTTCTGAACACACAGGTAATGTACAGATTACATATTGTACTAAGTTGCAAAATGAGGATTGGTGGCCAAACCAGGGTTTTTAAACCAATAAAATATTTAACTTCATTGCTTGTGATTGTTGTTTTCATTTCTTTGCTTTTTGGAGCTGATAGTAGACCACTTTTAGAGCACTTTTGTAGAACAACAGTGCTGTGAAAGAGAAGAAGCTGGAGGATGACAGGTAAGATCTAGATTAATTGCTGCTTGATCCTTCTCATTAACTACAGGTGACGTCAATCATCTCATTTTAGCCAAGCTTAACAGCAGCTTAGGAGAACATCTTGATACAACACTTTATTTTGATAAATGATGTTTATGACTGAAGGAAAAAATTAAATCAAGACTTAATTGTTTGCACATGAATCAGGGCTGAAACAACAAATTTGTAAAAAGTGGGTGGTGGTGGCAGAATGAAGGTCAACTCAGTCCACCACCAGAAACAAGTTTTTCCATTGGTCAATTCTGTCAGGGTAAGTCGTGCCTATGGGGAAATCATACCCAAGTAAAGCAACGTCCGTGCTTTCGTTTTAGTGTTCTGTTATAGACCTTGTCTCAAGCCTGTTTGCATCTAATGTTTAAATTACTGCCAAATCTGTATAGGGTAAGTGATCTAATGAGCATGAGTGAAAACAGTGTGTTGAGCTTGTCAAGCTTTTTTGTTAACCTACATTTTGTTGGTTTTTGCCCTTTTGTCTTGGACGGGCAGTTGATTCAAGATCAGCGTGCTAGACAATCTACCAGTGGCTTTGTGTTAACTGAGATCCGCATTTTCTGTTAAACCCCCCCTCATTTATCATTAGTGATCACTTCGGCCAGCATGAGAGAACAATCTTGTCATGGTCTTAGCGATAATTTGCCACTGAGCTCCTCTCACTGGATTCACACCACCCTGCTCCATTTCCCTGGAAGGATATTGTTACACCCCAGCCCAGGGAAAACTGGCGTGCAACATAAGAAAAATAAAAGGAGAAATGCCCCCACACTCCCTGCTCTCAAGGAAGACAAACCAACAAAATACAGCTGCCACGGATTTTGCAACAGCCAGTCAATTTTAAGTCCCAAAAAGTAGCAGGCGTCAGGGTGAGCATGGCCAAAACAATAAACAAAAACTCTAGAAATGAAATGCAGCTGGCTTACCTACACAGAAAAGCCCAAACAAAAATTACAGGTGTCTTACCTGCCTCCCTAACCAAAAAAAGGGGACAAGGTGCCCAAAGAAAAATGGCTTCTCACCCCTACAGCTACCGAGTAAGAAAAAGTGTCAACAACACAGGGGAGATCACAACCATGACAAACTGAAACACAGGGCTTAAATACATAGAGGGAGCAATCAGGGCATGGACAACAGGAGGGAAACACAGCTGGGGCAAATCAGAACTGACGAGACAAGGAAGTGTAACTGAACACACTGAGATAAGACAGACCTTCAAAGTAAAACAGGAAACACATAACAGTCACGCCTAAAACAAAACACTGACAACATTGGATTGTAACAGTATCTTCACCATAACTACTCTCCTGCTCGAATGGGGAAAGAAAAATGGAGAGAGAAGAAGGAAAGAGAAAGAAAGACACTGAAAACTCGCTTGATCACCTGCTGAAAATAAACAAGCAAAAACAAAACAACAACAACACAGTAGGGAAACCACAGCAAAAACCAACATAACCATAAGTGACAGTAAAAATAATTGATCTTAAATGTTACTGAGCAGCATACAGGACTAACGATGCATGATGTGTTTAGAGGCAGCAGCCAATCAAGAAAGTGTGTTTGTGAGCACCTGTTTGTTGTACACCTGCGTGAACACTTGTGTGCGCACCTGTGTGTGTGTGAGCGTGCTTGCAGTCAGCTATGCCAGAGGAGACTGAGGCCCAGGCCCAGAGACCTGAGGGGCCCTCCACACTCTGGAAGGGGCCCGACCTAACATGGAGACACACAGTACTGAACGCAGTACTCACGCTCCCCATACATACTCTACACTCCCAGGTCCAGGAACCAGCAACCCCAGAGGAGCAATCCGCCCCCAGACCCAGGAGATGGTTCCCTTTACTCTGGGGTGGAGACAAGCAAACTACTCCCAGTCTTGCAGCAGCCCAGACCCCTGCGAGACGAGCAGCTCCTCCTCTTGGCCCCCTGCCCTAGATAGTGTTGTGTGAAGATCCCATACGTCACTCCGCCCACTCATATGTGGTGCTGATGTGTGCTGTTCTAAAGCGCATTTAAAACAGTCATCTGCCAGATAACAGCTGGTGTCAGTATGGTCCCTTACGAGAACCCTCAATGTCTATATGTATTTAAAATTGAGAAGTGGGCACCGGCACCAGAGGTGAGGCTGAATAAACAGAAACCTGCCCCTTGGGAACCCCCAGAAACCACACCCATACCCACGCCTACATCAACTACAATAACGAAGGCGGGGCAAAACCACAACCCCACAAGAATACATTTTTAGAATATCAACAAATTTTCCTTCGAATACGTATTCCAATTCCTTTACAATTCAGGAAGGTAATCATGTCATTGTTCCGTTTGTCAGGGTTGTTCCAGATGGGTGTGTGTTTGCTTGAGATTAATGAAGACTCAGTCACGTTTAGAAAATCCTACCATGCTACCAGAGAGGTGCTGATGTTGAGCTAATGAACAGTAGGTGCCATATCTCTATATTACTGTATAGTACTGTGCTACCATTACCACAGTAATGGTCCTGTGGGAATGGTCCTGTGCTACATAGGACCATTACCTTGGTCCTATGTAGCACAGGGGTTTGTTAGATAGAAGAGCCATATAGCAGGGGGAAGAGAGGATGGAGGACATAGGGATGGGGAGATGATGTGCGCTGGCCCATGCATTTCCTTCTTCTAAACCAACCAGAAGGGGCCAAGGATGGAGGACCACATGAGCCACATGCATTGAAATAAAAAATCCTGTGCTTAAACAATGAATAATAATAATAATGAATTGTAGAATAAATTATGCATTTGTAAATTCATTTACAAATGCATTTTTCATTATTTTATTTATTCAAACATTACAAAAGTAATTTATTGTTTAATTATTCCATTTTAAATAAAAACACTATTTTTACATCTATTTTCCAAAATGAATTATTAATCCATCAATAAATATTTCAAATTAAAAATGAATTTCACAAAAACAGAACTAAACTCTCAACAAAAACAACATTTCAAAAACCATTTTGAAATTCCAAATTAAAAACAGATTTTCATAATCTTTTTAAAACACAGTTTAAGAAAGAGAAATAAGACGGTACTTATTAACACAAGTTACTCTGAAGTTCATCGGATCTGACTCCGCCAGGGGTAAGTGCAGCCACTCTAGTCACATCTAGTAGTAGGCTGTGGTACTTGGCCACAGGTGGCAGCAGTGGACTGACCTCCATTGAGACTGCTCCAGCTGCTGTGTGATAGTCAGTGAATCTGCTACAAACTGAAGATCATATGCAAGTTTTGGAAATTAAAACATGAATCCTCCTAACTTAGATTTCAAAAAAAGATTGTTGTGTTTGGCTTTGTTCAAACAAACGTTAGATCTGTTTAACGTTACACAGAAGTCCATTTGGCTCGACACCACTGAACGGAAGCAGCAGAATGACAGAGCTAACATTAACAGTGCAGTGAATCCTGCTTGTGCCATGATTTTCAGGACAGGATATTCACAGACTTTCAGCTTGTTATGTTTATGGATATAATACTGACTTTAATTATCCATAAAAGCGTCACATTCTCTGTAAGATTGAGGTCAGCTACTGAACTGCATATATTTTAAAGTAAAGGCTTTAAAGCCAAAAGAAGCTGAACCGCATTAAGTACTAACATCACTCATGTCAGATAACTTTGCCGACATGTGGCCAACAGTAATTTAGCAATCACCATTTTTTCCGTCTGTATCTTGAAGTCCCATAGGACCTTCGTTTGGCTATTCTCCACCACGCTTGGGGGTGCCCCCCATTTTGACCTCGGGAAACATGTTTCTGAACACCAGCCACACCGGCCTTCGGTTAGATGTTCTTGGTGTCTCTCATTGACGAGCAGCTGGTTGATTTATGCTGCCAGATGCTCGTGGAGTGCAGTCAGCTTCTTGAGCCAGGAGGCGTGAACCATGTCAGGGCCTGGTGCTGTCCAAGTCGTCATACTAGGGGCGATCGTGGCTCAAGAGTTGGGAGTTTGTCTTGTAATCGGAAGGTTGCCGGTTCGAGCCCCGGCTTGGACAGTCTCGGTCGTTGTGTCCTTGGGCAAGACACTTCACCCGTTGCCTACTGGTGGTGGTCAGAGAGCCTGGTGGCGACAGTGTCCGGCAGCCTCGCCTCTGTCAGTGCGCCCCAGGGTGGCTGTGGCTACATTGTAGCTTGCCATCACCAGTGTGTGAATGTGTGTGTGAATGGGTGGATGACAGGTTGTGTAAAGCGCTTTGGGGTCCTTAGGGACTAGAAAAGCGCTATACAAATACAGGCCATTTACCATTTACCATACTGGAGACCCTTTCTTGGATGTCTGCCACTGTGATGGTTACTGAGCCCTGTCAAGGAAGGTTGCTGTGGTCGCTTAGATCCACTAGCCACTGAGCATTGGTTGTGTCCTTCTCCCATATGCTCTTCAGGTATTGCTCAGTCTCCAGCTCATCTTGGTGGCGCTGTTTTCATGTTGTTCCCCTGCCACTGCGGAGAACAACATGAGAACAGAGCCATCAAGATCAGCTGATTCTCCTGTCTTCTGTCTCTCTGGTGTACCTCTTCAAGTGGATGGCCAAGGCTGTGAGTCTTTGCTTGGTAGTTTCCAAAGCCTCAGGAATGGACAGCTTGCTGGCACCTTCTTCATCGCACCTTTCTCCAGCTTCAATAGATGGTTAACCTCCCTCCGTGCTACTTTGATCTTGGCCTCTAGTCTTGTAGCCAAGCATTTCACTGATCACTGCTGCGGTGGTGTAGATCACCTGATTAGTGTCGTGCTAGGTATCATCCGCTTCTTAGGAGGGAAAAGCTAGGAGCACAAACAACAGTGTAGAAAAATCCAGGCCTGAGTCTGTCCAACCAATTAAGAGAGCTCTTTATGTTGCACCATGTGGTTAACTTGCATTGCGATTTCGAAAATGAGATAGCTAATCCAATAATTAATCTATGAGCTAATCAGGAGCAAACAGGAAAGGGAAATGTAATTGCCTTTTTAAATGTCAAAAATAAATCTTTACTTTCTTTCTCTCTTTCTTAAATTTTGTTTTAAAAAAGATTTTGAAAATCTGTTTTTGAAATGTGATTTTTATTGAGAGTTAAATTTTGTTTTTTCAATCTTCAATTTGAAGTATTTATTGATGGATTAAAAATTCATTTTGAAAAATAAATGTAAAAATAGTGTTTTTATTTAAAATGAAATTATTAAATAATAAATTAGTAGTGTTTGAAGAAATGAAATACTGTAAAAAATGTATTTGTAAATTAATTTACAAATAAATAATTTATTCATACATTTCATTATTTAAGCACAGAATTCTTCATTTCGATGCATGTGGCTTTTATGGTCCCCCGTGGTGAATGAGATCATTGTGCACTATCCTTTGGTAAATGGCCTGTATTTATATAGCCCTTTACTAGTCCCTAAGGACCCCAAAGTGCTTTACACATCCAGTCATTCACCCATTCACACACTGGTGATGGCAGCTACATTGTAGCCACAGCCGTCCTGGGGCGCACTGACAGAGGCGAGGCTGCCGGACACTGGCGCCACCGGGCCCTCTGACCACCACCAAAAAACTACTTTTAAAAAACCTTAATTGGGATTCATCATAAAAGCAAAGTTAAGCCACAATGTTAAAATCTCAAACCAAAACTCTTTTCTTATCCTAAATCAAACTCAAAATTTTGAGAGAGGCTGTCACATTTCACATTTTGCAGTTCACCAGAGATTTTTTTTCAAACCTTGGAATGTGAAACCTTGGAATGTGAAGAGGATGTATGATTCAATTAGATCATGTGGCTGAATGTGCTGGAGCTCATAATGTCATACCATAACATCTCAAAATATGAAAAAAACGCCCAAAGTGTGTAATGACTTTGCATTATTCCCAGGAGGGAAGTACCTGAGACAGGCCACAAGATGGTGACAGAAGAAAAGGACCGAGTGCAATAAGAAATACCCATGTGATTAATTCATAGCACTGTTTTTGGCTGGTAAAATACAATTTTTTGTCATTCTGTATGTTTTCTCATTTTGCATTATTGAACATTATTGAATTATTGATGGATGGATGGATGTTTCTTTTAAACTACTACGACTACACAAATGAAGACAGAAGCTGAAACGTAAATGCATGCATCTGGCTTCTCCTATTATGAAGGGCATGAATAATAATACTGAGAAAACAGATAGAAACGTAACCTTTATTATGTTACTAAATGCTCGTTTAAAATCACTACCACTATAAATGGTGTTTATTGTCTTCATGTTTTCATAGTTTTCCTATTTAACAAAATTCAACATTAAACATTTGAGAAAAGGGGGAGATAGTGATAACCTTGTGAAGCAATAACAGCATGGTAAGCACAGTTGAAGGCCTGCTGCTGTTTAGTAAAGTTAACTTTTAAGCCTATGACTAAATGGGTGATTTGAATATGCTAGCGAAAGGGATTTTCCCTGGCCATTCCCAGGAAGAACTACAGTTTTTTTTAAACACATGAGATCTGCCAAGATGATTATCACAGAGGTGAAAGCAAACAGTAGCATAAGTCCTAGCTCTGGGGCTTTTTACCTGAATCTCTAAAAATAAGTTTGACTTTGAACATATAGGTTGGGCTCCCTGGTTTTCATGTTGTTTGAAATACACTTAAAACAATAAAGACAATACATTGATGAGCTTATAATCACATCTACTTCTAATTTTTACATATATTTTTATGGCCTGTTTAACAGAAAGTTAACAGAAATTTAAATAGACCAAACTGAAGTCCTGCCTCTTTGTGACACAGGGCAGCTGCTTCTGCAATGATCTACTCTGACTATTTAGCTAGATTATGTAAATGAATATATTAACTGTAATTACATATAGTTAATGAGCTGATAATGAACATCAGGGGATATCTGGCACATTTTTTTTAAATAAATGTTGCTATCTCTGTGGTAACTAGCTGCTGCCATCAGATTGAATTCTAATTAATTATATTTTTCTAGCCCTATTTCCCTATCAGCATACTTTGTATGACTTACAAGTATGTATCTCTTAGTTGTTGTTTTTTAATATTTAGTTATTGTTGCTGTATTGCGTAACAGTCGGCAAAAATGTTACCTGACAGAAGAGAAACAGTCCTGATCAGAAGTTTTAGACCACTTGAAAAATGGCAAAAAAATCATATTTTGCATGGTTGGATCTTAACAAGGTCACAAGTAGAGCTTCAACATGCAACAAGAAGAAATGGGAGTGAGACAGAACATTTTTTTGAGCATGCAATTTATTGAAGACAACACTTAAACTGAAACAGGCTGTTTTACAGCTGATCAAATGTTTAGGACCACATTCCTTTAAAAGGCCAAATCTGTGCAAAAATGTGTATTCATTGTCATTTCTGTCAGCTATCACACTGTCATGACGTTCTGATTTACCATGGCTGGATGAATAGGTGGCTGGAACCACGTTTACAGTTTTTTCTGATAGCTTGCAGTTTTTTTTAATTGGTTTGGTACTATTTTCATAACTAAAGTGTGCATTTTTAAATCTCTCAGTACAAAACTCACATTTGATCACATTTGTAACACCACTAGTCATTCTTTAAAATCTGATGTCATGATTTCATTGTATTTGCACATATTTTCATTCCAATTAATCATTGTTTCAGAACACGTGATCATTATGATATATTTTGAGAACATTTGCTTTACTCAACCAAACAAAACAGTAAGATCTTTTTTCAATTTAGTACTTTTACCAATCATTTCATTCAGGAGCAAATAATACAAGGCAAGCATTTCAAATTGTCCTGGGTGATGTATGAGTGTAACTGAACTGTAAAACTTTACACAGCAAATATTACACTTATGTTCAGACATAAAAAATATATACACACACACACACACACACACACACACACACA